>NC_092089.1:26239142-26273728 GCF_045679555.1 Salvelinus alpinus
GTTACTACTTTCCTCCATCTGTGTTTTCAGATTAGTCTGTTCTGTAACATTTCCATTTGTTGGAATATGTATATACAATTGGGGCAGCAGGTAGCCTAGTGTGTAGAGCGTGGGGCCAATAACCGAAAGGTTGCTAGATCGAATCCCCGAGCTGACAAGGTAAAAATCTGTCTAACTGCCCCTGAACAAGGCAGTTAACCCACTGTACCTAGGCCGTCATTGTAAATGAGAATTTGTTCTTAAAATGATTTGTTCTTAACTGACTTGCCTAGTTAAATATTGGTTAAATATATTTTTTTTTATGATATCCCCAGCTGGCTGCAGGTGGTAATAACACCTTAGATCCAAATCCTGTTTCCTGTTAAACATTTTATTTTTAAACCTGCAATACTCATTCATCATGCACGTTTATTAAAGCATAATAACAAATAAATATACAGTCGGAACAATTGTTTAAACAAAAATATGACTCCAAATAAAATCTGACATTTAGAATGAAAGGCAACAACTTTTCAACGGAATCAGGCTACTTGAAACTCCTGAACCATCAGTGGGCAGGTGTCATTATTAAATGTAGGTTCTAGACAAAGTTATTTGAGCCAATGCTGACTGGTTTGATTATTAAACATACACTCAGTTGGCAGTTTGTTAGGTACACCACCCCGTTCCCAAAAATGGTTAGCTTCTACAGACAGTGTGTCACGTGGCTGTGGCTTGCTATACACTGAGTGTCCAAAACATTAAGAATACCTGCTCTTTCCGTGACATAGACATGCAACTCAATATTAGGAAGGTGTTCTTAATGTTTTGTACACAGTGTATAAAGCAGGCTTGAACTTTAAAATGGGCAAAACGAGCATGGTATGTATGATCGTCGATTCCAGGCGCGCCGATTCCAGTGTCCGGCCTCCTGGGTTTATTATGCACAACCATAGGCGGAAATCCCAGGGGGGACGGGGGGGACACGACCCCCCCATCTTGGGAAAAATATGATTTGTCCCCCCCAATATATCACTGTAAACATAACTATGTAATTTCAATAATATTAATAATACGCAATGAAAGCACTTGTGCTGATTATAGACACTTAATAGCGCGTTTAAGTTTCAAAAGATTGCGACCCCCCCCGCCCTTTGCCTCACAATGGTTTGATCCACTGCCAGTTCTTTAGCTGGCAAGGTAATAGAGGGTTCGTAACTACTGTCCGAAAGGGACATGTACGTAACTGACGTGAGGTTAATCCAGTCAATCCATAGCAGGTCCATAGCAATGTTATTTATTTATTTTTATGTTGGCAGGGTTCACACACTAGCTGAATTTGCAGAGCTAGCGCGCAAACTAAAGCAAACATTAACTATCAAGCTAGCTAGTACCTATTCCATTTATGTGGCGTCGTCAAAGATGGAATCTTTGCTATCATCAGTTTATTCCAAGATCAGCATGCAGCTGTAGTGCTTCGACGTCCCTGTGATAAGGTTAGCGATAAACTGAAGTCCAAACTGAACAGAACAGAACTACACTCTCTTCTACCATTGTCTTAAATATATATAATGGTCTCGTTGCAAAAGATAAATTGTCGCTAGTGAACTTTTTTTATTTTATTTTATTTAACCTTTATTTAACCAGGTAGCAAAGATTATAGCAAACACACAGAAACGGAATTGGTGCTCGCTAGCTTTACAAATTCAGCTATTGTTGGAAGCCAGCCAATATGAAACAAACTATTTAAATTACAAAAGGTTGCAGCATGTGTTGTGTAAATGTGTGTGTGTGCAGCTAGGCCAGCCAGCCAGCCAGGTAGAAAAATGGCGAACATTTAGAAGAAGACGGACATCAAGAGTATTTGTCAGTACACCAAAACGCATAGTAAGAACTCTAGTATCCTAATATCTCAAAGACTAGTTGATAAAATGTTCATAAGAAAGAAGTGAAATGCTAATGGAAATGTTTCACAATGATGTCATTAGGCAGAGCAGGCAACAGATGGCACACAGACAGCAGAGCTGGGGACAGATATGCAGGGACAGACTGGCAGACAGGGAGTCTCAGGTAAGTTTGTTGAGTCTTTGTTTGGCAACATTATGAAAGGTTCTCAATTTTTTTGACTTGTAAAATAGGGACATAATTGGAAAATGCCATGGATACCCCCACTCTCAACTTAAACTGGTGACTAAACTAAGATTTGTTTACGGCAATGGTATTGCTGTTGTGATTAATTGTGTAGTTTTGGGTACCGGTAGTTAGGAGTACGGCAAACACCTTATTTATTTTCTAGGAGACAGACTGAGTCAGTTAGGGTAGTGAAAGGGAAAGAGCCAGGGAGAGAGACTTCAGAGGACAGTGTCACAGCCACGGCAGGACCAAGTGTCACCCTTGTTTCCAGCAGCACCAGTATAGGGGACAGTGGCACAGCATTGTCCAGTTACCACAGTGATGGCACAAAACCATATCAGCCACACCCACAATTTATAGAACCGCAAACTCTTGCCAACAGAGTGTTGACGTTTCAAGAGAGATGGTTTCGCGATTTCCCCTGGCTACATTATAATCCATCAATAAAAGGAGTGTTGTGTTTTCACTGTAGCCAAGGGTTTTCAAGCCAGCCATCTTTTGGCCAAAGAGCTGATGCTGCCTTCATTAGTGCAGGATTTAGGAACTGGAGAAAAGCCATTGAAAAATTCACAGCACATCAAAATTGCCAAACCCACCGCCACTTTGTAATTGTAACAGCACACCAGCTAAATCCAATCAGTGTCCAGTTATGTCCAGCGCGTGGGGTAAACAGCAGGATGACGCAAGGCATTGCTTGATGAAAATTGTTAGTTCGGTGCGGCATGTAGTAAGACAGGGACAAGCCTTTAGAGGCCACACGGATGACAGTGGGAATTTATACCAGATTTTGAAACTTAGGGCAGAAGAGGATGATCCCATTTTACTGAAGTGGTTAACAGAGCGTACCACAATGTACACAGGCCCCAAAGCACAGAATGAAATTCTGAACATCATGGCCAATAGTCATTCGAGGCATTGCAGCTGAGATTAGGTCTCTTCCGATTGTACAATTTTCATTAATTGTTGATGGTACTCAAGATGTCTCTGGTGCTGAACAGGAGAATGTCTGTCTGCGTTATGTTGACCATGACCATGTCCCTCACAAGGAGTTTATTGGGCTATACAGGGTGTCGGAGACAACAGGCGAGGGCATTGCGAAAGTGCCAACTGATGTGTTGTTGAGGAAACCTGCAAACATATGCTCGGTTCTTTTGTTCAGTAGTGTGTATAGCAGTGGTTCTCAACCTTTTTGGGGTACTGGAACCCCTGCATATTTTGAGGCAAGGCAGGCAAGGTTTTGAGCGGTCCTCAGGGACCTCCACCCCCTCTATATTATATGTAAACTTACTGGAAACCTTGTGGTACTGACTACATTCATTACACTTTTTTATTTCACGGACCCCTTGCAATTAGTCCATGGACCCCTGTTTGAGAACCCATGGTGTAATTGATAGTTGTTCTTTTGTTTAGTAGTTTTCCGTACACTTACAAATGATTTATTTCATGTTATTTTATTTAAAATTGCATACTTTGTGCGACATACTTGTCCATAGCTGCTGTTTGAAGAGTTGAGACACTGACTGAAGGATATTTTGTTTGATTTATTTGGGCTTTTCATTGAAGTAGTTATTTTGCTTTTAGAACTGTACTTATTTTAAGCTTTTTGTTCTTGCAAAGATATTGTAAACTCAGGCCAGGTGCACATATTTAATGACTATATAAATGTATCAGAAAAAGTCAAATTAAAAGGTCAATTCAATACGGAGACCAACTTTGTGATGGTTCTCAATGGAGATTCTTTTAGATGTGATCACACCATGTTCATTGTATTTATGAAAACTACACCCATACAGTGTACAGTACCATTGTCACCTACTGACCTTTCTTGATATTGCTGGTTGTAAGTACGAATACCTGCATACATACTGGACTGGTAAGGAGCACTGCTATAACTATTATTAGTAGTAGAATTATAATGATTTAAACATTTGAACAAGTTGGGAAAACCCTTCAGTTAACTACTGTACCTATCAATTATCCAGTTGTAGGAATTATGGTTCCTCAATATACATTTAACAACGTATGCTATGTGTTACAGCACTACTTTTGGTGTCCCCCTCAGGAATTGCTCTTGAGAAAATTTTATGTAATTGTCCCCTCCAAGGTTGATCTCAGATTTTCGCCCCTGTGCACAACAGTGTCTAGGATTTACCGAGAATGGTGCGACAAACAAAAAACATCCGATCAGCGGCAGTCCTATGGGCGAAAACAGATCGTTGATGAGAGGTCGAAGGAGAATGGCAAGAATTGTGCAAGCTACAAACAGGCAAATAAAGGCGCAGTACAACAGTGCTGTGCAGAACGGCATCTCGGAGCGCACAACACATCGGTCCTTGTCACAGATGGGCTATTGCAGCATGAGTCCATGGCCCCATCCTGCCTGGTGTCAATGATAAATGCTGGTGGCGTTGGTGTGATGGTGTGGCGAATGTTTTCCCTTGATACCAATTGAGCAACGTTTCCATGCCCTGAAGAATTCAGGCTGTTCTGGCGCAAAGGGGGTCCGACCCGGTACTAGATAGGTGTACCTAATAAACTGGAAAACTGAGTATATAATACAATAAGATGGATATTGTTGATGAAAATCATAGTGAATGTGATCCTCCTTAAAAATATCTGTTGGAGTTTTGGTTATGATTCATTCAACTATGCAATTGTTTTCAGTTAACGAACATTACGGAAAATAACCGACATCATAAATAACTACATGACAAATAAAATGTAGACAAATATCGATGCCAAAACACCAAGGGACATATGATTTCTTCTCCCACCTGTGTAGAGAAGAATGGTGCCATTAGTTATGTGATATAACCATGTCTCATGTCAGTCTTGATAATTATCTTATACAAGAAGTATCATCAGTGGAGCACACATTAAGGTTGAAATCTTCCTGTATTACAATTCATTCATAGACACTGTCATGCATTTTGATACTAAAATGCTTTCTAGGAGAAGCTCACAGCGTACCGTTCTGAACCAGCATGCCCTCAGTGACAGAAAGGGAGCCATTGTTAGGGGCTGGATCTATCTGCAGCAGCTTGCACATTAGAGGGTAGATGTGGACACTGTCAAAGGGCTCGGACAGATAACTCTTCTTGAAATCTGGTCCAAAAGCACGGAAGATGGTCTTCATGTCCATTTCGTCCATGTGGAATCCATGATCTCCTTTGTTTACGTAGACGATCAACCGCTGTTGAAATTACATGCATATCATAATTGTTTTTATTTTTTTAATCTGTGATATTTTTACTTTACCATTTTTTACTTTATACATAGTATATGAAGTGTGTTTAAAGTTAATACCAGTACCTACCGAGTTTAAGTTGAAACCTAGATCAGCAATGACAATAATAGGCTGCATTCTGTCATTCTTGGACAAATGAAAGTTCTCTGGCATATCTTCCTTCTTGTAGACTGTGAGGTTTGGGGCCTTCATGAGAGCATCATAAACCTGCTGTTCCTTTCCTTTCTTCGGTGTGATCATTCCAAACCCACCGTAGTCAAGGAGCTCAAAATAAACCAAGTTGAAGAAATTCAGGTATTTAGAGAGGATTATCTCATCTACAAGAGGTCTTTTTTTAACGGTGGTCATGCCATGGTCAGAGGTTATGATGATGTTGAGGTTGTCTGTCAAACCATCTCGCTGGATGGCCTCCCTCAGGTATCCGATGGTGCGGTCAATCTGCTTTATTATGGTTTTCCTGTCAGGATGGTCTGGTCCTTTGGCATGGCCCACGTTGTCAGGCTCTCCATAGTACAGAGTCACAAAGTCAAAATCTTCTTTGGTGAACCAGCTCAAAACAGTGTCAATATTCTGATGCCACTCTGTTTCGTTATCATCTTGTTGACCTGTTTCCTCAACCACCGCCCGGTTTACACTTTGACCACTGTAGTTGGCTCCTCCTCCTGGAAAGAAAAAGGAACCTGTCTTCAGACCCTGAAAGAGAAAAGGTATGTATGCTTGTTACGTCCGTCGTTAAATGAAGTCCAAGGTGCAGCGTGGTAGGCGTACATTTTCTTTCATATAAATGTTCCATCATTGTAATAGTCTGACAGTGGTTTCTGTAGCTGTCAGTAGGAGGACTGTAAGGTAAATCTGCATATTAGACAAATAACACTTGTGATATTTTATGTCCAGGATCAAATCATGACCAGTTCCTCACCTGGTTCTGTGCTGTAATCCACAACGGTAAGGCTCCATTGTCCCACCACTCAGACCTCTTCAAGGTAGCTTTATGGCCGACTTTCTTATGAGTTGTGGAATTAAACATCATATTGTGAACAACTCCATGATCCTCTATCCATCTCCCTGTGAGAGATATGAGAAGAAAATAGAATGATATGTAAATATTTTCTAATGACAGCAACCTTCCAGTTTGAATTGTCTTTTCATCATGACATTATGATAAACAGTATCCAAAACCTCAGTGATGTGTCTTATCAAGGATATCGAAGATGGCATTTACAACTTTAATTGCTGTACTATACTTATTTTTTATCACTGTCATATAAGAGAACATTTAGAAATTGTCTGTAGATTTGTGGGGTTTTCCTGCATTAACAAATGAAAACATAAGGTGATTTCCATTTCTCAGGAATAACTCTCGGGTCAGATTAAAGTGAGGTCAATTGCCCAGAGATAAAGTAAGCAGCACGTTTGAAGAGATTTGTATTTAAATAATTAGGACCCGAAGGATATGTACAGTATGTGCACATATACAGTGTACATTTTATTTATTTAATTTTTATTTTACCTTTTATTTAATTAGGCAAGTCAGTTAAGAACAAATTCTTATTTTCAATGACGGCCTAGGAACAGTGGGTTAACTGCCTTGTTCAGGGGCAGAACGACATAATAGATTGTCCTAAAAATCTGAAAGAACATTTAATTTACATTTTAGTCATTTAGCAGAGATAAGAGCGACTTACAGGAGCAATTATGGTTAAGTGCTGTCCTCAAGTGCACATCAACAAAATTTTTCACCTAGTCAGCTCTTAACCACTAGGCTACCTGCCACCCAGAACACTGGCAAGTGAGGCTACTTTGTAACGTGAGTGAGATCATGGTCAGGACTGGGATTTTCTGGGCACATGCCACAAACAAAACTGTTTTTATGAAAAAACTGAAATATTTGACCAAAGAAATCAATTGTCAATAATCCATCTACAGTAGTAGGCTACATTTGACTTCAAAACCAGTTTAGAAACAGTAACCTGGGCCCGTTGTCACATTTTACCCAAGGAAATACTTCTTATTTTGTATTAATATGCACCTGGTTGAGAACTTCAAACAAGCTGCTCAAATGCACGCAACAAGTCAATAGCATTTTGTAACTCTTCTGCCTTACCAGTTATGGTGGTAAAATGAGATGGGGACGTCATGGTGATAGCCGGAGGGGTGATGTACTTTGCCTTCACTCCATCTTCCACTAACTTGTCCATGTGAGGGGTGTCTACGTCTTGATCATAGTCCCATCGGAAACCATCAAAGGAGATCACTAGCAACTTGTTGTGTGTCCCCTTGTTCAATGGTTTGCACTCTACACTGAGAAAAACTGCCATTCCCAAATACAAATCCAACCACATCTTGATGTCTTGGCTTGTCTGCACTAACTAATCCTGTTGAGCTTGATGGATGTCGTTTATAGTCATCATTGTGGTCAGGAAGATAACATGTGTTCTGAGTGTTATCTTCAAAGGACAAACCTTGAATGTGCCTTGCTTTAATAGACAGGAGGGGTGTTATCAATTGTTATCTGAAGAGAGATTTCACCTAAGATGCCTAGAAATTAGTCTATGGACCCAAGAGTGTCGTTAACCCAAGACTAAGATCTGTCTACTCAGCTACTCAGCATATAGGTAGAGTTATCTTTAGTTGTGGGTGAAGTAATGGGTCAGGTAGGACCCTGTAATGATGCTCTAAACAGCATGCCAGAGCCCTGAGGTTAAACAAGGTATTTGACAGCTTCTACTTCTATGCCTTGTACCTGAGTAGACAGATCTTATTTTTTATTTAACCTTTGCTGTCCAAAATACTCCACCAACAGCTTCTGTCCAAGGCAATCCACCGTATCAACAAAACAATAAAACATGACCTGAAAATTGCGTTGAAATATTAACTTTCCTAAAATCAATCTACTAAAATGTCATTGTACATGATAGTAATCTTATCTAGGTGACCTCGGACAGTGTCCCAACCCATTAGGGGTTGCAGCAGGTGACTTTGCTGATAGCTGCTTTATTGAGGAAAAGTTTTACTTTCTATGACTGTGATACTGTATGTGGTTCTCTCACCTGGCTATCTTAAAATGAATCAATGAACTGTAGTCGCTCTGGAGCCATAGGAGGACGGCTCATTGTAACGTCTGGAATGGAGTTCATGGAACGGTATCAAACAGATCAAACATATGGAAACCACATGTTTGACACCGTTCCATTCATTTCTTTCCAGCCATTACAATGAGCCGTCCTCCTATAACTCCTGATTATTTGAAGTTTAATGAGCTTTTATAACTGTAACTGATCAGAAAGCAGTCCATCTGCTATGACACATTTCTACCCCCCTCCCCCCAATAATATCAATAAATATCAATATAATATCAATAAATACTCACATTTACCCTTTCATTGTTATTCATCATTCAATAATGTCATGGAAATAGCCTACCAATGATGTCATAGCAATGTACACTAAACAAAAATATAAACGCAACATGTAAAGTGTTGGTCCCATGTTTCATGAGTTGAAATAAAACATCCCAGAAATTGTCCATACGCACAAAAAGCATATTTCTCTAATTTTGTGCACAAATATCTTTACATCCCTGTTAGTGTGCATTTCTCCTTTGCCAAGATAATCCATCCACCTGACAGTTGTGGCATATCAAGAAGCAGATTAAATAGCATGATCACCTTGAGCTGGGGACAATAAAAGGCCACTCTAAAATGTGCAGTTTTGTCAAACAACACAATGCCATGTTTTTAGGGAGCGTGCAATTGGCCTTCTGACTCCAGGAATGCCCACCAGAGCTGTTGCCATAGCATTTAATGTTAATTTCTCTATTATAAGCCACCTCCAACATTATTTTATAGAATTTGTCAGTAGTTTAAGAGAATTTGTCAGTAGTCCAACCTGCCTCACAACCGCAGACCAAGTGTATGGCGTTGTGTGGGCGGGCCGTTTGCTGATGTCAACATTGTGAACAGAGTGCCCCATGGTGGCGATGTGGTTATGGTATGGGCAGGCTTAAGCTACAGACAACGAGCACAACTGCATTTTATCGATGGCAATTTGATACCGTGATGAGATCCTGAGGCCCATTGTCGTACCATTCATCCTCCACCATCAACTCATGTTTCAGCATGATAATGCACAGCCCTATGTTGCAAGGATCTTTACACAATTCCTGGAAGCTGAAAATGTCCCAGTTCTTCCATGGCCTGCATATTCACCAGACATGCCACCCATTGAGCATATTTGGGATGCTCTAGATCGACGTGTACGACAGTGTGTCGTGGGACAAGTGGGACAACAGTGGGACAACATTCCGCAGGCCACAATCAAAAGCCTGATCAAATCTATGCCAATGAGATGTGTCCATGCATGAGACAAATGGCGGTCACACCATGGTAGATACTACTCACACCAGATACTGACTGGTTTTCTGATCCACACCCCTACCTTTATTTTAAGGTATCTGTGACCAACAGAAGCATGTCTCTATTCCCTGTCATGTGAAATCCATAGATTAGGGCCTAATGAATGTATTTCAATTGACTGATTTCCTTATATGATCTGTAACACTTACAAAAACGTGTTTTGTAAGCCTATCAATACTTACACCCCTCATATCCTCTGTCTTGTCCTCAAGAGCAATTACTAACATAATTAGTCACTAAACCTAGGGCTATGTGTGAGAGGCCGATTACCATAGAGTGAACATGTTCTGACGAATGGCTTTCTGACAGATCAATACAGAGTGGTGAACTAACGTGAAAGCATCTATTTATCATTTTGAGAGTATGTGGTGGGTACGAAGCACAAGATATTTCAAGTATGGCAGGAGGTGTAAACTAATTTAAAACGCCAGCCACCAGAGGGCAGTATTGTCGAGTTAGTGATAGCACGGTGCGCAGCAACACCTCATTGAAGAAGAGGGTGCATCTGAAGTGATGCGGGAGCCAGTGAAATAATCTTTGGGACTGTTCTCCAACCGTCTTTCATAAAGAGGAAAGGGGGAGACACAACTACATTGAACGTCAATAGGGCAGGTTCCTCTATCGCTGCTGATATAAACAATGGATTGAGAATGGGGTTTGGTTCTCTGTGTGGTGAAGTCATCTTTCTTAGCCGAGTTTGCTCAAATCGGAGCCTTTGAATTTGAAAAGTTTTTTTTTGTCAGCATCACTGGTTTGGGATTATTTTTGTTCATGTTTTTATAAGGTGAGTTTAGAATCAATGACAAAGTATTTGCATAAACATGCATTGAAAATTGTTGATATTGAAGTTTTTTTAATAATATCTGTTATAATTCACTTTGTTGATCAAAATGTTTCTGATGATGGAATTCCCCCAGTTTTACAAAGGTCTAGTTTATTATGTGTGACACCTGCCTGTAGATTCTCAAGGCTTTTTTTTCAAGGTTAATTGACTGGTTGTATGAAAGGCTACATCGATCATATCTTTTGCCAGTGTTGCAGGAAAATGTGTTGGTAACAGTACTTCAAATATGTCCAGCAACAATGAGGTCATATCTACCTGTCACCGTACCTGCTTTTGCCAATCTGCGTTATTATGCAACTGAGTTGGGCTGTGGAACCTGGTGGTGTTTTATTTCATCTGTATGAAGTTCTGAGCATCCTTCATTCACCCTGGATGGATTAACAGGGCAGGGTCGTTACGGTTTCCAGTCACCTAATATCAACAGGGATGGTTATCTGATGTACTTTGTGCTGCAGGTCACTAGAGTACCCAGCTAGCACATAATGTTCTAAGAACCATATGTTTCTTAGTGCTTGGCGAGAGTGGGGTTGTCCTATGGTTATTTTGCATACAACCTTCCCATAACGTTTCCTACAGGTTTCCTCTATTCAAAGTCATGTTCTCAGAATGTTCAGAGAACGTTAAGAAACAACGTTCTTCTGTGGGAATTTCAGTACTTAAGCATAACGTTTTCTGCAGGTTTCCTCGTGGTTCTATTTAAAGTAATGTTCTCAGAGAATTAAGAAAACTTTCCATAAAAACCACAAGAAAACATGAGTATAGTTCAAAGAACATTCTAAGAATATTATTTTAAAACATATACGTTCTCAGCATCAACAAAACTCTCTCTATCCTCTATCTGGTTAAGTGTGTTCAGGTGTGTTGGCCTCACCCACTAATTGGCCACATCTGATGTTAATGAGTGCTTGTTTCCTTTGACATAGGGTCTGTTTGAATAGACTAAAATGAACAGCTTTGTATGAGTAAAAACAACATGTCATGCTAGCTCCATCCTGATGGCACAGTCGACTCATTTCATGGATCGGGAGCAGGAGATCATAGGTTTGAATCTCACAATAATAAAAAAAAGTTACCTTTATTTAACTAGGCAAGTCAGTTAAGAACAAAGTCTTATTTACAATGACAGCCTACACCTGCCAAACCCAGGCGACATTGGGCCAATTGTGCACCACCCTATGGGACTCCCAATCATGGCCGGTTGTGATACAGCCTGGATTCGAACCAGGGTGTCTGCAGTGACACCTCTAGCACTGAGATGCAGTGCCTTAGACCGCTGTACCACTCGGGAGCTCAATGCCATGCCATACCACAATAAAAATACATGTGTTTTTTTTTTTAAATGCCTAAGCAAATACATTTCCATGTGTCTTATCTGTGCTTGGACTTTTAAAACAGTTCAACTAAGCTAGCAGTTTTATTGAAACATGTTCTTAGAACGCTATTTAATTACCTTCAAATAAACTATAATTTTCGTTCTCAGAACGTTAATAAAACCTCCCAGGAAAACTTTCAGGGAACCATAGAAAAACGTTCTCAGAACCTCCCTACAACCTGAAAACGTACATTCCCAGAACAGGAGAAATGTTCACTTCCGTTCTCAGAGTGTTTAAATAACTTTCAGTTTTAACGGTCAGGAAACTTATGGCTTCGTTCCCAGAATCAATAATGTACATTCCCACAACTTCCAAGGAACTACATTTGCTAGCTGTGTATGCTATTACATGTTAGTCATCTAGCAGATGCTAGCTTTGTGATTCAAACTACCAACCTTTCAGTTACTGGCCCAACACTTTTAACCACTAGGCTACCTGCCACCCTGTTGCACTGCCCTACTTTAGTCTAACATCTCTCCCAGGCTTTCAATAGAACTATTCTTCCTGATCAACACCCTGAACTTGAACCAAGAACAGTGCTTGACTTGGGCAGGGGCTCACCGGAGCTGAGAACTGGCACCTCAACATTTCTACTGCTTGATCTCCTGTTCCTCTTATAGAATTCTAGCTCAAAAGTATTTTAGGTCTCCTGCTCCTAAATATAAACATGAGTACCGGCACCTATTTCAGTCCAATTCAAGCACTGACCAATAATCGAGATTGACACAAAAATTGCTTGCTTCTGAAGGCATGTAAAATAATAACAATAATAATACTTTTTAAATAAAGACATGTAGCTTACACACATGTAGGCATTAGCAAAAAATATAGTAAATTGATCAATAGAATTATACCTAACCAAATGATCTTGTCTGATCAAGTGCAGCTGCATGCCTACACACAAACAGTTGCTCAGAGAGAGAGCGGTTACAGGGAGTTCCCCCTAAAAGAAGCCAACAAGGAACTGAAAGGGATGTTTCTATGAATATGCAAATACACCTGAATCTCTCTCCTGTGAGTGGCTGAAAAACATAGCTGATGTGTTATTGACAGCTGAGTCTAACTCATACTGCTCCTGTTGATAGCATTCACAGGAGGTTGACGGCACCTTAATTGGGGAGGACGGGCTTGTGGTAATGGCTGGAGCGTAACGAGTGGAATAGTATCAAATATATCAAACACATGGTTTCCATGGTTTCCAGGTGTTTGATGCCATTCCATTTGCTCCGTTCTGACCATTATTATGAGCCGTCCTCTCCTCAGCAGCCTCTTGTGATGCCTTTCCATTCCGTCCTACCCTGGCTTCTGTGTGTGTGTTAATTAATTAAGGCAACTCATTAATTCTCTGCCATTTTAAAAAGAATGAAGAGCTGGGGTTTACCTTGTTAGCACTGACATGTGTTGGTAAACCTGATGAGCTGACCACTGTTAAATAAATAATGACATTCATTGGAAAGGTAAATTAATGGACATCCAACTAATAACACACGCTTCCCTTTTGCTATTGAAATCCATTGTCAGTTTCTGGTCTGCCTCTGATAGCACATATGAGTAATGAGTAGTCCATGCACACTGACTGCTGTATGATTCATTGTTTTCAGGTTTAGTGTAAGAGGTGTTCTCTCACTGCCTTCTGTTTCCATGAGTAACAAAGAGGCATTTTTATCATTGAGAGAAATCAGCTTACTGAAACCAGGACGTCTTGAGGCATCACTTCAGACTGACAGTGACATGTAGACTTAAAATAAACGTGCCAAAAAGTTCATCCCCCCACAAATGTGTCCTTTGCCTTGCTGAGAATTCCATCACTACAGACAGAGAGTCCGAGATGATCCCCCCTCATGTCCCTGCATCTGGTTTTCAGTGGCTAGGGTGAAATTCAGAAAGTACCCTTTCACCTGTAATTGAGCTGAGCGACTTATGCTTTTTCAAACCCTATAGCCCTGGAGCACTGTGGATTGTGCAAGCTTTGGTTTCAGTCCAGCACCGACACAACTGATTCAAAGGTTTTTATCATAAGTAGTTGAATACGGTGTGTTATTGCTGGGCTGAAGCAAAAGCATTCCTATAGTTTGACACTGTCAGTGAGCAGGTGTTGTAGTGTAGTGTTGTAGTGTAGCTGTAACATTCTACCAGTGGGAGTGACATGTTGAACATAGTATCTACCCACCAGTGGCAGTGACATGTTGAACGTAGTATCTACCCACCAGTGGGAGTGACATGTTGAACGTAGTATCTACCCACCAGTGGGAGTGACATGTTGAACGTAGTATCTACCCACCAGTGGGAGTGACATGTTGAACGTAGTATCTACCCACCAATGGAAGTGACATGTTGAACGTAGTATCTACCCACCAGTGGGAGTGACATGTTGAACGTAGTATCTACCCACCAGTGGAAGTGACATGTTGAACGTAGTATCTACCCACCAGTGGAAGTGACATGTTGAACGTAGTATCTACCCACCAGTGGAAGCTGCTGAGGGGAGGATGGTTTTCATGTGTTTGATACCATTCCATTCACTCCATTCCAGCCTTTACACGACATTCCAGCCATTTTTATGAGCCGTCCTCCCCTTGGCAGCCTCCATTGGTACTCACCTCATTCTGACACCTCGTTGAATGACAACACACAACACACCAACACCAGGCAGGGACATTCCTCTCTCCTTTCATCTGAAACTGATCCAAGCTTTACTTCTAAAGTTGCTTCTGAACCCATTACCCTCCCCAATGATTAAATAAAAGAGCCAGGCCTTTGTTAGTGGAACCAGGTTTGAATCACATGGACGGGTTCATTCATCACTCATTCAGTGAAAGGGTAATTACTAGCGTCGGAATTTTGCTTAACTGGGTTCAAAAATATGCAGTGAGCTGCAGGGATTTCCAAGGAACTCAGGATGCAGTTGTATATTTGTCTGTTCTCCTGGCATGACACGTAGAAGTGGTGGTCAGGGGTGGAAATGGAACTCAACTTTGACAGTACAGTACAACAGCAGAGGGTTTGGTAGCAAGGTGTGTCTGACGCTGTGAGAGTTTTAGAATGAAGGTTGGAAAAAAAGGGGATCCCTTCCCCTTGCTTCCATGGCAACTGTGAAATATACAGACCACATTCGAGTCAGAGCTCATTATGCAATGAATAGTTCAAGTTCATAGTAGTGTGCTGATTATCTGCAAAGAATATGCTAATTATAAGAAACGGGTACATTTCTTACGGTATAAATATTGCCCAATCCTTAACCCTAACATCAGTCAGACAATGCCTCTACCCCCCATGGTGTTGACACAGGCAATAAGCAGACCCATTTAGTGTCTATTCCAATGGAGCATGGAGGTTAGTGTGAGTGGCAGCTCATACTCCCCCATAACATTCTCACACCATCAGTCCATCTCATCAACCATGAGAATAAATGATGTCATCCCCAGCCCTGAGCCTCAGGCATCATGGGTAATGAGAGAGGAAGGAGAATGCGTAACATTCAGATGATTGACGTTTGTATTTCAACCGTGTTTTGAAATGATATACTGTAATCAGATTATGTTGGGTTTGCTGTGAATAACATCTGATATCCTCCAGGATTACTGGCCTCCTGGCTCAGGAAGTGGAGCTGAACAGGAGGGAAATGATACTGTAACTGACTGGCAATAATGTGACAATGATAATGCATTATCCAGTAGCAGGGGGAGTGATACAGGTGTAGGATCTTAATTGGATCACTCTGTTATAGGAGAACTTTCCTGCAATGCAGGAAATGTAAAACTTGTAGTTTATTCAAGGTTTAAAATGTCAGATTTGATTTGCCCAAATGAAAAAAAAAAAAAAAAAAAACATTTCCATGAACTATAATCCACATAGTTATCCACATTTCCTGTTGCTGCAGGATTATTTTCCTGCTGTACATAACTGTCTCAAATGAAGATCCTACATCTGTACCTGACTTAGCGTGGGTAGCCTATAGCTCAGGTGATATTCTGACGTCTGAAAGAAGGAACATGGAGCAGATAAAGTCCTTCCTCATGCTCAGATCACACTGAGCTGCTGGGGGTCAAGCAGGCAATGGAAGGATATCCTGCTGGATTCCAGCAAAACCTCTCCAATCTTCTGGGATTTCCAGCTCATGTTGTGGAGATGAACCTAAAGCCTCTGTGAGACCTGACCAGGGGGAGTGCTGCTGATCACCAGGCCGAGAGTGCGATGGCAGGAGACAGGCAGAATGGGATTTACACAGTACGGCTCTGGAAATGAAACATTAGACATGACATTCATTTATTCATATCCAGAATGGCTAATGCCATTATGTCCGCTGGACTTCCAGAGTAGATTATCTTCCCTCGATGAAGGTCAATGTGTTCAATTGAGTTGTGCTTCTTTGTTCTTGATCTTCTGCTATTGAACACCAGGGTGCCGGCAAAAGCCAGTGTTCTGTCTGTAATACGTTGCCATGGTGCCTGCATCAGCACTTTTATGAGGCCTGCTGTGACAGAGAGCAGCAGCACATCCAGTCACAGCTGTTAACAAAGCCTTTACAGGTTGCCACTGTCTGAAGTCAGGGGTCTCAGGCACACACACACACACACACACACACACACACACACACACACACACACACACACACACTTCAACAGTATGCACACATATACATCCATAATCCCACATACTGTATAGACAAATACACACACCTGCGTTTACAAACATAGAAGCACATTGCTACAGGCGTGTCCTAGAATAGAGTTGGCTCCTGCAAGTAGCCTACTTGAGAAGAACAGAAATAGCATGGGCCTCAGCCAGAAAACAACGACAGTTCTTGAAAAATCGACCAGAAGTGCAGAGGAGTCAGGGCGTCGGTGCCTGTCTGTTCATTATTTATTTTGGGGTCATTTAGCAGACACTCTTATCCAGAGCGAGTGCATTCATTTTAACATAGCTAGGTGAGACAACAACACATCACAATCGTATCAAGTACATTTTCTCTCAACAAAGTATTTATCAGCAAAGTCAGTGCCACTGGGAAAGTATTTGTTGTTGTTGTTGTTTATTTACTCACTGTCGTTCACTAGCTGTGCACTTGTCCTGTGTATGTGTGTGAAGGATGGTTAATATTGATATGCTGGCAGTGTGTATGCCTGGGAAAGAGTTTTTCATGGATTTACACTATGTAAACATGGCTGTTCATTTAGTTGTAATGTACGACCCTGTCAGCTGGTTATGGAGCTTCTGGTGGCTGGATGATGGAGGACGGAGGTTTTGATGGATGAGCTTCAGTGGCGGTCAGTGACGTTTAAGATGAGGGAGGACAATTCTTTTTTTTACGAGCATGGCATTTCTATTACAGCATATTGGATGACTGTCATTCAAATTCCATTCACTCAGCGCAATGTAACATCAATAGGTTTAGGCTACTACATGATACTCTAATTTTCCCTATACCCATCATGAGGTTGCTACAACCTAGCCTATGAATGAACGTTTACAACATAGGTGCACAGGTCAAAATAACAATTGGAGTAATCAAGGTGTCCGACAATGACACATTCAACACCACCTTGCACACTCTTGCCTGCATCTAGCTGATCTAGGTGTATTCAGTGGTCCAACAGTTGCAAACGAGAGTCTATTGGATAATTGAGGGACTGTAGCTGATGAATAGATAATCAGTTTTCAGATATTCTGATGCCCACTAACGGTGTACCTATGGTTTGTAAAAATCACTCAGACAAGAAGAGCAGATTGCCTAGAGGCTGTGGTGTCCGATAAATGTGTTCTCTCTCTCTCTCTCTCTCTCTCTCTCTCTCCCTCTCTCCACGGAGCGTTTAATTGCTCAGGGATCGGTCGGTGGGACTGTTATTCTGCGATGTCGCTAGCTATTAGCCTGTCAGGCTAAATCCAATTACTCAGAGAAGGACACTTTGATTAGAACACCACATTCTCTATCAGTTTCAATGAAAAGGGAAGTGGAATCTTCTGTCCTCGTCTGTTTCCCCAGGGCTACAGTGGTGGTAACCCTGTCTGCTTCCCCAGGGCTACAGTGGTGGTAACCCTGTCTGCTTCCCCAGGGCTACAGTGGTGGTAACCCTGTCTGCTTCCCCAGGGCTACAGTGGTGGTAACCCTGTCTGCTTCCCCAGGGCTACAGTGGTGGTAACCCTGTCTGTTTCCCCAGGGCTACAGTGGTGGTAACCCTGTCTGCTTCCCCAGGGCTACAGTGGTGGTAACCCTGTCTGTTTCCCCAGGGCTACAGTGGTGGTAACCCTGTCTGCTTCCCCAGGGCTACAGTGGTGGTAACCCTGTCTGTTTCCCCAGGGCTACAGTGGTGGTAACCCTGTCTGTTTCCCCAGGGCTACAGTGGTGGTAACTCTGTCTGCTTCCCCAGGGCTACAGTGGTGGTAACCCTGTCTGTTTCCCCAGGGCTACAGTGGTGGTAACCCTGTCTGTTTCCCCAGGGCTACAGTGGTGGTAACCCTGTCTGTTTCCCCAGGGCTACAGTGGTGGTAACCCTGTCTGTTTCCCCAGGGCTACAGTGGTGGTAACCCTGTCTGTTTCCCCAGGGCTACAGTAGTGGTAACCCTGTCTGTTTCCCCAGGGCTACAGTGGTGGTAACCCTGTCTGCTTCCCCAGGGCTACAGTGGTGGTAACCTTGTCTGTTTCCCCAGGGAACAGTGGTGGTAACCTTGTCTGCTTCCCCAGGGCTACAGTGGTGGAAACCTTGTCTGTTTCCCCAGGGCTACAGTGGTGGTAACCCTGTCTGCTTCCCCAGGGCCACAGTGGTGGTAACCTTGTCTGCTTCCCCAGGGCTACAGTGGTGGTAACCCTGTCTGCTTCCCCAGGGCTACAGTGGTGGTAACCCTGTCTGTTTCCCCAGGGCTACAGTGGTGGTAACCATGTCTGTTTCCCCAAGGTACAGTGGTGGTAACCTTGTCTGCTTCCCCAGGGCCACAGTGGTGGTAACCTTGTCTGCTTCCCCAGGGCTACAGTGGTGGAAACCTTGTCTGTTTCCCCAGGGCTACAGTGGTGGAAACATTGTCTGTTTCCCCAGGGCCACAGTGGTGGTAACCTTGTCTGTTTCCCCAGGGCCACAGTGGTGGTAACCTTGTCTGCTTCCCCAGGGCTACAGTGGTGGTAACCATGTCTGTTTCCCCAGGGCCACAGTGGTGGTAACCTTGTCTGCTTCCCCAGGGCTACAGTGGTGGTAACCCTGTCTGCTTCCCCAGGGCTACAGTGGTGGTAACCCTGTCTGCTTCCCCAGGGCTACAGTGGTGGAAACCTTGTCTGCTTCCCCAGGGCTACAGTGGTGGTAACCTTGTCTGCTTCCCCAGGGCTACAGTGGTGGTAACCATGTCTGTTTCCCCAGGGCTACAGTGGTGGTAACCATGTCTGTTTCCCCAGGGCTACAGTGGTGGTAACCTTGTCTGCTTCCCCAGGGCTACAGTGGTGGTAACCTTGTCTGCTTCCCCAGGGCTACAGTGGTGGTAACCCTGTCTGCTTCCCCAGGGCTACAGTGGTGGTAACCATGTCTGAATTAACAAGCTGCTGTTATCTTCTGATCCATAGTATCACTTTCTTTCGATTAGTTATTTTCAAGCCATGTAACGGTGTTCCTCTCTCTCTTCATACGAAGAGGAGGAGTAGTGATTCGACCAAGGCGCAGCGGGTTGTGAATACATAATGATTTATTAGAACACGACGAAAAACAAACTATACTTGAATAAACTAACAAAACAAATAAACGATGCAGACAGACCTGAACACGAACTTACATATAACGTGAAGAACGCATGAACAGGAACAGACTACATAAAACTAACAAACCGAAAACAGTCCCGTGTGGTACACAGACACAGACACGGAAGACAACCACCCACAAACAAACAGTGTGAAAACACCTACCTTAATATGACTCTCAATCAGAGGAAATGAAAAACACCTGCCTCTAATTGAGAGCCATATTAGGTCACCCTTTAAACCAACATAGAAACAGAAAACATAGACTGCCCACCCAAACTCACGTCCTGACCAACTAACACATACAAAACTAACAGAAAACAGGTCAGGAACGTGACAAGCCAAGAGCTTGGGACTATAAGGTTGTATCTGCATATTTGTCAGATTTATGTTATTGACATAGTCTTGTTCTGTTCTATGTTCTCTACCTATACAGTACTCTAAATGCCCCCCAATTCATGTTGTTACGTTCAAAAGAATAGAAGATAAAAAATAGCTGACACCATTCAAACCAATGAGGGTTTGGAACTTCAATGCCAATTATCTCAGAATCCTCTTTTTGCAGATAGAACCTAGTCCCACGCTCTCAAAGGGATATAAGAGATAGCCTATCACTGCACGAGCATGAGATCTGGTATTAATCCATTTTGATTTTTGATTTTCACCTTTATTTAACCAGATAGGTCAGTTGAGAACATGTTCTCATTTACAACTGCGACCTGGCCAAGATAAAGCAAAGCAGTGCGACACAAACAACAACACAGAGTTACACATGGAATAAACAAACATACAGTCAATAACACAATAGAAAAGTCTATATACAGTGTGTGCAAATGAGGTAAGATAAGGGAGGTAAGGCAATAAATAGGCCATAGTGGTGAAATAATTACAATTTAGCAATTAAACCCTGGAGTGATAGATGTGCAGAAGATGAATGTCCAAATAGAGATACTGGGGTGCAAAGGAGCAAAAAAATAAATAACAGTATGGGGTTGAGGTAGTTGGATGGGCTATTTACAGATGGGCTATGTATAGGTGCAGTGATCTGTGAACTGCTCTGACAGCTGGTGCTTAAAGTTAGAGAGGGAGATATGAGTCTCCAGCTTCAGTGATTTTTGCAATTCTTTCCAGTCATTGGCAGCAGAGAACTGGAAAGACGGCTAAAGGAGGAATTGGCTTTGGGGGTGACCAGTGAAATATAACTGCTGGAGCGTGTGCTACGGGTGGGTGCTACTATGGTGACCAGTGAGCTGAGATAAGGTGGGGCTTTACCTAGCAAAGACTTATAGATGACCTGGAGCCAGTGGGTTTGGCAACGAATATGAAGCGAGGACCAGCCAACGACAGCATACAGGTCGTAGTGGTGGGTGGTGTAAGGGGCTTTGGTGACAAAACGGATGGCACTGTGATAGACTGCATCCAATTTGCT
Organism: Salvelinus alpinus; assembly: GCF_045679555.1. Classification (NCBI taxonomy): domain Eukaryota; kingdom Metazoa; phylum Chordata; class Actinopteri; order Salmoniformes; family Salmonidae; genus Salvelinus; species Salvelinus alpinus. The sequence goes on from NC_092089.1 coordinate 26,260,280, forward strand.
GAGTAGACTGTTAGAGGCTATTTTGTAAATGACATCGCCGAAGTCGAGGATCGGTAGGGTGGTCAGTTTTACAAGGGTATGTTTGGCAGCATGAGTGAAGGATGCTTTGTTGCGAAATAGGAAGACGATTCTAGATTTAATTTTGGATTGGAGATGCTTAATGTGACTGTGGAAGGAGAGTTTACAATCTAACCAGACGCCTAGGTATTTGTAGTTGTCGACATATTCTAAGTCAGAACCGTCCAGAGTAGGGATGTTGGACAGGTGGGCAGGTGCGGGCGGTGATCGGTTGAAGAGCATGCATTTAGTTTTACTTGCATTTAAGAGCAGTTGGAGGCCATGGAAGGAGAGTTGTATGGCATTGAAGCTTGTCTGGAGGTTAGTTAACACAGTGTCCAAAGAAGGGCCAGAAGTATACAGAATGGTGTCATCTGCGTAGAGGTGGATCAGAGCATCACTAGCAGCAAGAGCAGCAAGAGCTTGATTGGGATCATCACTTCACATCTCACGGATCTCATTTACCTTGACGGTCTAATTGGAGGGTTGAGATTAATTAGGTGATTGCTGGACAGGAAAATGCTATCATATCCTGTCTGGTGTGCTCATCAAATCAGCATGGGATAATTAGCAGCAGTTTGACAGCTGTGGGGGCGGAGTGGCTTCTAAAGGAACAAAGAGCCCTCGTGATAATCAAGTTTCCTGAATGTACAGTGTTTGGGGATGTTTGTGTGTATTTGTGAATAAAGTAGAGGAAGTGTGTGTGTGTGCGCGTGCGTGCGTGCCTGCGCGTGCAGTAATCACTGTGATATGTGTGTTTGTCTCCCTCGCAGAAGACTCGCCACACACACACACCATGAGCAACATCTATGAGTCTGCGGCCAACACCCTTGGTCTGTTCAACAGCCCGTGCCTGGCCAAAGTGGAGCTGCGGGTGACCTGCAAGGGCATCTCAGACCGGGACGCCCTGTCCAAGCCAGACCCCTGCGTCCTCATCAAAATGCAGTCCCACGGACAGTGGCTGGAGGTAAGTGGCCTCTCACTCTGTTCTGACAAGTAACTAACATTGCAGTGCCAGTCTTATTATAATTTGCAGTATAAGAACCATCTTCAATGTTAACAGTGGTGTAATATTTAAGGGTCAATTGGAGGATATGTCCTGTAGATGGTTCTGTTCAATCCTAAATCCCCTCAGGGCTCTCCTTGGTGAGATAGATCTCAGAAGGTGATTCCAGATCACTACATGGACTTTCTGAAGAGCTGGTGATATGTGGAATCAAAGACATTGGCTTGCTAACGGACTGACAGATTTCCTTCTCTTACTATCCCTTATGTGTTTTTACATGTTGATTTGGTTCACATCAAGGATGTGGAATATACAGTATTACCAGCTATGAGGTTTGCCTAGTAAATGTATATGAATTTCTGAACGCTTCTCCAAATAAGCAAGAGGATTCTGTCAAAAGAGATATTAATTCACAGGAAATGCATTTGCATAATGAAGCTATTTGCTGAGTAAAGAAAAAATAAACCCATAAACGTCTTAATCAATGTGTTTACCAAACCAAAATGAGGTACCAATCAACACTCCAAAATTGATGATTGGACATTACATCCGTGTTACATTTTTACATTTTAGTCATCAGACTCTCTTATCCAGAGCTACTTACAGTTAGTCCATTCATCTTCAGATACAGTGCCTTCAGAATGCATTCAAACCTCTTGACTTTTCCCACATTTTGTTGTGTTACAAAGTGAGATTAACATGGATTTAATTGTCATTTTCTGTCAACGATCTACACAAAATGCTCTGTAAATACGTCTTCACCCCCCTGAGAGCTACAGTGGAATCACCTTTGCATACTGGGATTATACAATATTTGCACATTATTCTTTTAAAAATTCTTCAAGCTCTGTCAAGTTGGTTGTTGATCATGGCTAGTCAGCCATTGTCATGTCTTGCCATAGATGTTTAAGCTGATTTAAGTCAGACCTAGGCCACAGAGGAACATTCAATGTTGTCTTGGTACGCAACTCCAGTGTATATTTGGCTTTGTGTTTTAGGTTATTGTCCTGCTGAAAGGTGAATTTGTCTCCCAGTGTCTGGTGGAAAGCAGAGTGAATCAGGTTTTCCTCTAGGATTTATTCTGTGTTTAGCTCTATTCCGTTTCTTTTTATCCTAAAAACTCCCTAGTCCTTGCCGATGACAAGCATACCCACAACATGATGCAGCCACCACCATGCTTGAAAATATGAAGAGCGGTATTCAGTGATATGTTGTGTTGGATTTGCCCCAAACATAACACTTTCTTTTCAGGACATAAATTTAATTTCTTTGCCACATTTTTTGCAGTTTTACTTTAATGCCTTATTGCAAACAGGATGCATGTTTTGTAATATTTTTATTCTGTACAGGCTTCCTTCTCTCCTCCCCGACAATTAGGTTAGTATTGTGGAGTAACTACAATGTGGTTGATCCATCCTCAGTTTTCTCCCATCACAGCCATTAAACTCTGAAGCTGTTTTTTAGGTACCATTGGCCTCACGGTGAAATCCCTGAGTGGTTTCCTTCCTCTCTGGCAACTGAGTTTGGAAGGACGCCTGTATCTTTGTAATGACTGGTTGTATTGATACACCATCAAAAGTGTAATTAATAAAGGGATATTCAGTGTCTGCTTTATGACTTTTTCCCCCATCTACCAATAGCTGCCCTTCTTTGCGAGGCATTGAAAGACCTCTCTGGTCTTTGTGATTGAATCTGTGTTTGAAATTAATAGCTTGACTGAGGGACCTTACAGCTAATTGTATGTGTGGAGTCCATGCAACTTATTATGTGACTTGTTAAGCAAATGCTTACTCTTGAAATAATTTAGGCTTGCCATAACAAAGAGTTTGATACTCATTGACTCAAGCTAGGTGAGACAACAACACATCACAATCGTGTCAAGTACATTTTCTCTGAACAAAGTATTTTAGGAAAGAGAAGTGCCCTGTTAGAGTTATTTAAGATACTCTTCAAAGAGGTAGGGTTTCAGACGTTTTCTGAAGATGGGCAGGGACTCCGCTTTCCTGACTTTAGGGGGAAGCTTGTTCTGCCTGCCAAGTGACCATGACAACAAAGCAGATGGTTGATCTCTCTATTTGTCCCTTAATCCAATTATTCCAGTTTTAATTGTGCCATTGATTTGTTCCATTGATTTGTTATTAACCGGTTGTCCATCTGGAGACACAAATTAGCATTGTACTGCAGATGTGCCACGATGGCTCCAACGCACCCTGCTGTGTGTTGCGTCACTCAACAACATATTTACTAGTGCTGCTCTCCTGTGGACTTCATATCTGGTTAGAGATAATACAGTGCCTTGCAAAAGTATTCATCCCCCTTGCCGTTTTTCCTATTTTGTTGCATTACAACCTGTAATTTAAATGGATTTTTATTTTTATTTCATGTAATGGACATAAACAAAATAGTCCAAATTGGTGAAGTTAAAAAAATTACTTGTTTTAAAATATGTATATTTAAACGGAAAAGTGGTGCGTGCATATGTATTCACCCCTTTTGCTATGAAGCCCCTAAATAAGATCTGGTGCAACCAATTACCTTCAGAAGTCACATAGTTTGTTAAATAAAGTCCACCTGTGTGCAATCTAAGTGTCACATGATCTCAGTATATATACACCTGTTCTGAAAGGCCCCAGAGTCTGCAACACCACTAATCAAGGGGCACCACCAAGCAAGAGGCACCATGAAGAACAAGGAGCTCTCCAAACAGGTCAGGGACAAAGTTGTGGAGAAGTACAGATCAGGGTTGGGTTATAAAAAATATCTGAAACTTTGAACATCCCACGGAGCACCATTAAATCCATTATTAAAAAATGGAAAGAAAAAAAGATTAAAAATAAAAATAAAAAAAATGGAAAGAATATGTCACCACAACAAACCTGCCAAGAGAGGGCCGCCCACCAAAACTTACGGACCAGGCAAGGAGGGCATTAATCAGAGAGGCAACAAAGATACCAAAGATAACTCTGAAGGAGCTGCAAAGCTCCACAGCAGAGATTGGAGTATCTGTCCATAGGACCACTTTAAGTCATACACTCCACAGAGCTGGGCTTTACGGAAGAGTAGCCAGCTTAATAGCACGCTCAAGTTTTCAGTTTTTTTGTGTTATTTCTTGTTTGTTTCACAATAAAACATATTTTGCATCTTCAAAGAGGTAGGCATGTTGTGTTTATGAAATGATACAAACCTCCCAAAAAATCTGTTTTAATTCCAGTTGTAAGGCAACAAAATAGTGAAAATGCTAAGGGGGGTCTATACTTTCACAAGCCACTGTATCCTTTCTGTATGAGTATGATCCACCACCAGCATTCCTTGTTTTCCTAGCTAGGCTAGAACTAGTCTGCGTTCTGCTTCCTGGGGCTTTTCCCACACTACAGGAATGAAACTGGTGCATAATGTGCCTTGTGATAGACAATATGATGAACAAAGCTCTTCACAGAGTAACGGACCCTTAATTCAAACCCAATGAAAAAAAGATAAGAGAAAGAGTGGTTGGAGAATAATCACTGGTAGAAACTGTTGTGATAAAAAGACAAGGGAATTAAGTATGAGGGGGCTGAATGAAGGAGATGATATAATGTATTAGAAGTATTAGAACTGGGCATAAAGAGACCAACTGTGGCAAAGCCTTGTGCACACTATTTAGAGACAGTGTCATTAGTAAACACTATAGTTTACTGTTAAGAGACATCATTAGTAAACACTATAATTTACTTTTAAGAGACAACATCATTAATAGACACTATAGTTTACTTTTAAGAGACAACATCATTAATAGACACTATAGTTTACTGTTAAGAGACAACATCATTAATAAACACCATAATTTACTGTTAAGAGACACCATCATTAGTAAACACTATAGTTTACTGTAAGAGACATCATTAGTAAACACTATAATTTACTTTTAAGAGACAACATCATTAATATACACTATAGTTTACTTTTAAGAGACAACATCATTAATAGACACTATAGTTTACTGTTAAGAGACAACATCATTAATAAACACCATAATTTACTGTTAAGAGACACCATCATTAGTAAACACTATAGTTTACTGTTAAGAGACATCATTAGTAAACACTATAATTTACTTTTAAGAGACAACATCATTAATATACACTATAGTTTACTTTTAAGAGACAACATCATTAATAGACACTATAGTTTACTGTTAAGAGACAACATCATTAATAAACACCATCATTTACTTTTAAGAGACAACATCATTAATAGACACTATAGTTTACTGTTAAGAGACAACATCATTAATTACACTATAATTTACATTTAAGAGACAACATCATTAATATACACTATAGTTTACTTTTAAGAGACAACATCATTAATAGACACTATAGTTTACTGTTAAGAGACAACATCATTAATAAACACCATCATTTACTTTTAAGAGACAACATCATTAATAGACACTATAGTTTACTGTTAAGAGACAACATCATTAATTACACTATAGTTTACTTTTAAGAGTGTGGTGGCATATTTCTGCTTTACCAAATGAGGAGAGTTACAAACTTCACACACCAGTCAGAGTTATACTTAAATTACATCTTTAATAAAAAGAGCTTTGCAATAGTCTTTTTGACTTTCAATGATGTGCTATCTCTAATGAACCATTGAAAAGTACCAACAGAAAAGTACAAAGATCTTTTATAGCCAAGATACACCCCTCTCAACTTACATGACGAACCACAGATCTTAGGAACAGTTCACAAAGGTTAAGATTTGTATGAAAGATATCTATAAAACATAGTAGACAGTTACTGCTGTGTCAACAGTTTTTATTGTAAAGACCAGTGTCTGGCCCTCTTACTCCAAAAGGGAACCGTCTCTCCCTGGTACGGCATAGAACAGAACCATTAGCTCATGTTCTCTGGAATGCTCTTTAGGTTTTATCACCCAAAGACATCGTAAATCTTCTCTGTCAGTGTTATCTCATAGAGGCCCATCCTCAGTAGAACACACACACACAATAGTTAACAGAATATTATATTCTGTCGAATAAAACAACCATTATAATGCAATACAAGCATTATAATATAATCTTGCAATTTTCTACGACAAGAGACACCATCATTAATAGACACTATAGTTTACTGTTAAGAGACACCATCATTAATAAACACTATAGTTTACTGTTAAGAGACAAAATCATTAATAAACACTATTTAAGAGACAACATCATTAATAAGCACTATAGTTTGCTGTATAATAATAATAATATTAGAATCTGTAAATGTGATATTTCAGTTTTAATTGTTTTTATACATTTTCAACAATTTATTTCTAAAAACGTGTTTTTGCTTTCTCATTATGGGGTATTGTGTGTAGATTGATGAGGGGGGAAAAACAATTTAATACATTTTAGAATAAGGCTGTAATGTAACAAAATGTGTAAAAAGTGAAGGGGTCTGAATACTTTCCTAATGCACTGTGCATCTGCCATCAGTGCACATAACCATTTCTGAAAGTCTGCGTTCAGTGTAAAGGATGTCATCCATTGCATGTGAAAGTTTTATGTCGGCTATGTCTTGTGTACAGCCCTTCATCTGTAGTGATAATGACAGTTCTTTCAGTAACACAGCTAAATCTTCCCCTAGCCTTGTGTTTGTGTATTATTTTGCAATGCTCTCCGTCTTGTGTTAGCTACTGAGACAGAGTATGGAGTTACAGATGTAGGATCTTCATTTGAGCCAGTTTGCTACAGCAGGAAAATAATCCTGCAGCAACAGGATCATGTGAATCATGTGTATTATAATTAATGGATTTTTTTTTGTAGGGGTTGATACATTTTTCGTAAGGGAAAATCAAGTCTGAAATTTCAAAGTGGAAATGACAAACTTCCTCCTCAAATACACTACAAGTTTAACATGTCCTGCATTGCATCTGTATCCATGTCTGTAATTGACAGAGCAGAGGAATGCCCAAGAGGCATTTCAATTATGAAATGATGATTTAGCAGAGGAGATCAGGCATGCTAAGCACTGATTTAGCTAGGACTACGTTTTGGGCTTCTCTCTCTGGTTTTAGAAGTATGTACCCTATGATTTGTGTTACAATCAGCTTTCTATCTGCTCTGCTGAGACGTTGAGGGAGTTTCTGTACGTGAACTGCCTATTAAACCTTCATTGTACCCTGTAGTGTGTGCAAACATGTTCCGAGATGCAAGGGAATTTATGTTTGATATGGTTAATTCATATGGAGGACCAAACCTGAAAAGATTTATAAATACACATATAAACACATAAATCCACACATAATTAAATACGTTATGAGAGAGAGACGTCATCAGAGCGCGCAACAGGACACTGTACTGTCTACACTCGGTTTGTTGTTTACATTAAAACTTTTTCATTAAAGCGATTTTAATCCGAACTAAAGTTTTGTTACTAAGGATTCCACAACGCGGTTAGCCTTTACGGCTGGGACTGCAAGTTTGTGTTCCTTTTTTTGTTGTTGCGTGGATTCTGCGAGTGCTAGCTGGCTGTACTACAGACACCTGTCGTCATCGTGGGAAAGACTCATTGTTATCTTTTTGGAAAACAACTGGTTGCAGTATAGAGCCAATCTGGATACCAAGCAGATCCTGAGGGAAATCGACGAGTACCAACAGCTTTACGCTATGGAGGAACAACATACTCCTTCGTGGAAAGATCCGACTACCTCACAAAATAACTTTAACCTGACAAAAAAGGAAAAATAGATTCATCTACAGACACGGATGATTTACTTACCATTGAGGTAGAGGCTAGTGCTCTGGCTGGAATCCATGCAACAATGGAAAGGTTGTGTGAGGAGGTAGCAGGGCTGAGGGGGAGTTTGTAGTTCAGCCAGAGTGAAATTCTCAAGCTCCAAAGAGAAAACAAGACACTCACAGCCAAGGTAAAAATACACGATTCCAACATGGAATGTCTACTCAGGGAAAACAGGGTGATGAAGGAGACGCTACTAGACATACAAAGTCATAGCATGCGTGAAAATCAATGTTTTTCTGGTATTCCTGAGGACGCATCCAATAATCCAGAGGGCGCGATCAGAGAATTCATGAAATCCGCCTTGAAACTTCCTATATAGACTGTAAACAAGGTGGCTTTCCACCGAGTACACAGACTTGGAGCTCGGAGCGACAAGACCAAGGGTTCACGACCGATCATCGCAAAATTTGAACACTACCAACAAAAGGAGCTGATCAAAAGCAGAGGAAGGGAGCTTAAAGGGACCAAATTCAGTCTCAATGACCAATTTCCAAAGGAGATAAACGAACGTCGTAAGAAACTGTATCCGGTACAAAGACAACAAAGGATGGATGGTAGGCGTGCCTTTATCATTGTGGACAAACTCTTTATAGATAGACAGCTATTCCGAGACAGCTCCATAACACCGTGGCTGTACTAAATTCTACAGGGACTTCAGGTTCCGGAAAAAAAGAAGGTTATGGGAGCTGTTTAAAATATCTGAACATTATGAAGTGGATATGAACACACACGTACTCAACTACATGCTTGCTTACACATACAGACTTATACATACACATACACACCTGATCTCGCTCTCTTCTCTCACTCTCTCTTCTCTTCTCTCCCTCTCTATTGTCGAGAACGGTTTTATAATTTAATGTGTTTATTGTTTGTTTATCTTTTTTATGTATTTGTCTACAAGTTTATATATGTTTACAACAAGCAAGGGGAAGATATCAAAATAGGGGCATTGGGGAACAATAACATATTGTACGGAATACATTTGTACTGTAGTGAAGCCGTCTCTAGAGTAATGCAAGGTCTCTTTCATGATCCTGTGAAACGTCAATTGCTATGGAAATGCTGGGATGTGTTTTTCAATTATGTTGAAGGTAATTATGATGCAACTATGATGGTGATACGATATGGATTACAATTATGAATATTAAGGCTATACGCACTACATGTTACACACATAGACACTCAAACATGCAAATTGGCAGAATTATTATTTATATGGACATCACACATTATAGTCTTACTCTTATACAGACATCATACACACTCTCATTATATCATATCCAATATCATACACATCAACCTACTCAGATTTGTTACACACAATTTGTCTCAATTTTCTAACATCTGTGGCATTGGCTCACAGGCAAACAGGCAAGGGAATTTAAAAAAATATTGCTAGAACCTATTTCTTGAATTCTAAATATCAGACATTTGAAAGCTCTAGTTTTGACCTTCATAATACCTCTGATGGCAATAACTTTACAAGCACTAATTATGGTCAATTTAGCCTGAGAATAGTATCTAGTTATGGTAAGGGGTGAAATAAGTATAGCTAGTTATAATTGTAACAGTTTGGCAGATTATAAAAAAGAAGATCAGTCTTTACATGGCTAATAGAAAAGGAATATAACATATACTGTTTACAGGAAACTCACTCTACATCCTTAGATGAAGTTGCGTGGAGAAAGGAATGGGGTGGTGAAATCATTTTCTGTCATGGACAAAGGAACTCAAAGGGTGTGATGATATTCATTCGCAAAAATTTCGATCTGAAGGTGCAAATAATCAGGAATGATTCGCAAGGAAGGTGGATCCTTTTGAATATGAAAGTGGACGAAGAGCTCATTAATCTATATGGTCCAAATCAGGATGATCCACACTTCTTCGAAAAACATTTATACCAATTTATTAAACTTACAAGGGAAATCCATGAACTAATAGTACAGGTAGATAGCAATAAAAAAAATACTACAGAGATACAAAATAACTTAGAGGAAAAACAAAAAGAACTTGAGGAACTTATTCAAGAACGATCTAATGTAATCTATTACAAAAATAAAGCAAACTGGATGGAATATGGAGAAAAATGCATAAAATTCTTCCTGAATCTCCAATACAGGAACGCTAACAAAAATTATTTGCAGAAACTCGTTACTGAAGACGGAGTCATCTATGATTCTCCGAATGATATTTTAAAAGAGGAAGCTAATTATTTTAGGCAGATGTTCTCTTTTCCGTCTCATCCTCTCCCACTGAATGAAGATTACGGTAAGGAATTCTTTCCAAATAATATAAAAAATGGAAAATTAACAAATGTACAGAAAGATCAGTGCGAAGGCCAAACTACAGAATAACTTTTTTTATTTTTTATTTTATCCCATTTTCTCCCCAATTTTCGTGGTATCCAATCGCTAGTAATTACTATCTTGTCTCATCGCTACAACTCCCGTACGGGCTCGGGAGAGGCGAAGGTCGAAAGCCATGCGTCCTCCGAAGCACAACCCAACCAACTGCACTGCTTCTTAACACAGCGCGCCTCCAACCCGGAAGCTAGCCGCACCAATGTGTCGGAGGAAACACCGTGTACCTGGCCCCCTTGGTTAGCGCGCACTGCGCCCGGCCCGCCACAGGAGTCGCTGGAGCGCAATGAGACAAGGATATCCCTACCGGCCAAACCCTCCCTAACCCGGACGACGCTATGCCAATTGTGCGTCGCCCCACGGACCTCCCGGTCGCGGCCGGCTGCGACAGAGCCTGGGCGCGAACCCAGAGACTCTGGTGGCCCTAGACCACTGCGCCCCCCGGGAGGCCCCACAGAATAACTTTTTGAGGCTATTAAATCGGTAGAGGTATATCGAGTATTTTTTTATATACTAAAAGCTCCATTGTTAGATTGTTTTAACTACTGCTATAGAAATGGTAGTCTGTCAGTTACTCAGCAGGAAGGTCTGATTTCTCTATTATTAAAACAAGACCCAGATGGCAAATATAAAGACCCGGTCTATCTACAAAACTGGAGGCCCCTTACACTTCAATGTTGGGATGCAAAAATACTAGCAAAATGCATAGCACTCAGAATTAAAAGGGTTTTACCAGGTATTGTTCATCCTGATCAGACAGGTTTTTTATTTGGACGATACATTGGAGATAATATACGACAACTACTAGAAATAATAGAACATCATGAAACATATAAGAAGCCAGGAATGGTATTTATAGCGGATTTTGAAAAGGCTGGATTTTATTTATAAATGCCTGGATTTTCAATTTCGGTAATTCTCTTATAAAATGGGTAAAAATAATGTATAGCAATCCCAGGTGTAAAATAGTAAATAACGGCTACTTCTAAGAGAGTTTTGAATTGTCAAGAGGAGTTAAACAAGGGTGTTCGCTGTCACCATATCTATTCGTTATGGCCATCGAAATGCTAGCTATTAAAATCAGATCCAATAACAACATTAGAGGATTAGAAATCCAAGGCTTAAAAACAAAGGTGTCCATGTATGCCGATGACTCAAGTTTTATGTTAAGTCCGCAAGCTAGATCCCTGCAATGTCTCATTGAAGATCTAGATAACTTTTCTGTACTCTCTGGATTAAAACCCAATTATGATAAGTGTACAATGTTACGTATTGGATCCTTAAAAAAATACAACTTTTACATTACCATGCAGCTTACCTATAAAATGGGCTGATACTTGGTATTCATATCACAAAATATATAAATAAGCTCTCCACAATGAATTTCAATAGAATACTTGTAAAAATAGACAAGATCCTGCAACCATGGAGAGGTAAATACCTGTCTATTTATGGAAAAATTGCCCTGATTAACTCCTTAGTCATATCTCAGTTTACTCACTTACTTATGGCGCTGCCTACTCCTGATGATTTGTTTTTCAAATCATATGAGCAAAAAATATTTAGATTTATCTGGGACGCTAAACCAGACAAAATAAATGAGCCTATCTATATAATGAATATGAATTGGGTGGGTTGAGATTATTAAATATAAAATCACTAAACCTCTCTCTAAAAGCTTCACTCATTCAAAAGTTTTATTTGAACCCTAAATGGTTCTCAAGTAGATTACTAAGAAAAGCTCATCCATTGTTTAAAAATTGCCTTTTTGCCTTTGTGCAAATTGCCATGTCTCATTTTCGATTAATTGAAAATGATCCTTTTTTCAAAGTATCTGTCTTTTTTGCAGAGCTGGCTACAATTTCACCCCCCTGAAAAGATAGAACAAATATTACAACAAATATTATGGCTGAACTCAAATGTGCTGGTTGATAAAATACCTGTATTTATGGGAAAGATGTTTGAAAAGGGTATTTTGTTCTTAAATGATATTGTAAATTGTAATGGTAGAGTTATTTCCTTCATGAAGTTATCAGAATTGTACGGGAAGGTCTGCTCAATCCAAGAGTACAACCAATTGATTACAGCATTGCCCCAAAAATGGAGGAGGCGGGTGGCAGCGGGAGGAGGTAGGGAACTGGTCTGTCTGCCCAATATAAAGGATCAAAACTGGCGGAGGAATAAAAATAGCATAAATAGGAAAGTATACCAGTTTCATTTGAGGACCAGGATGTTGACAACTGTGCCATACAGATTGCAAAATAGTTGGGAAGAGATTCTTGATGTACCGATTCCATGGTACAGGGTGTATGAGTTGATATATAAAACAACGCAATATTCAAGACTTCATGCTTTTCAGCTAGAATCATAATATAGAATTCTTGCCACCAACAAAATGTTGAATATTTGGGGCATAAAATCATCGAAGCTCTGCAGATTTTGTTGTGAGGATACAGAATCAATAGACCATTTATTTTGGTATTGCCCTCAGGTAGCCTGTTTCTGGTCTCAGGTTCAGCAATGGCTAAAAATGCATAGCATTGATCTAAAATTGACCCTAGAAATAGTACTGTTAGGAGATCTGGAGAGACCGGGTCAGTCAATTACTAATATACTAATACTCTTAGTAAAAGTATTTATCTTCAACACGCAATCTGTAGATTATATTCGATTAGATAGATTCAAATTGTACGTTAATTAAACATCATAGCATAGTTGAAAGATATGTGTTGTGTAGAAACACGAAGTGGGTGGTATGTGGAATTGGAATTGGAGACAAGTGGGAGTGGAGTTGGTGTGTGAGAGAGAGAATGATGGTCAAAATATAAAGGAAAAAAAAGTCTAAATAAAACATACTAAAAGTACATTTGAATGACACTAAGTGGCAGTGTTTTTACAACTAATGCTGGTTTGCCTGAGTCTGATGCTGTGCAGGTGTTTGTACACATGCATATACACACACTCTCATTCAAATAAACACATACAAGAACACACACATGTAATAGTGCCAGACATGCACCCAAACATATAAAGTAGTCATTGCTGTTATGATTTCAGTTGTCCTTGATGTCCTTTGTTTTAAATGTATTATTATTATTTATTTTTTTCATTGTTGTTCGCTGTTTTCTGTCTTTTCCTTTTTTATCTTTAGTTCATTCATGCGCAGTAAGATTTATGGCTCAGTGGCACCAGACAGATCAGATCTCCACCAGTTCTGAGAGAGGGCCATAAATCACACCTGTCTTAA
>NC_092089.1:26273828-26393627 GCF_045679555.1 Salvelinus alpinus
GTGATATGCTATGGTATGCTCTACTGTGCTATGTTATGGTGTACTATGTTATGTTATGGTGTGATATGCTATGGTATGCTGTACTGTGCTATGTTATGGTGTACTGTGCTATGTTATGTTATGGTGTGATATGCTATGTTATGGTGTACTGTGCTATGTTATGTTATGGTGTGATATGCTATGGTATGCTGTACTATGCTATGTTATGGTGTACTGTGCTATGTTATGTTATGGTGTGATATGCTATGGTATGCTGTACTGTGCTATGTTATGTTATGGTGTGATATGCTATGGTATGCTGTACTGTGCTATGTTATGTTATGGTGTGATATGCTATGGTATGCTGTACTGTGCTATGTTATGTTATGGTGTGATATGCTATGGTATGCTGTACTGTGCTATGTTATGGTGTACTGTGCTATGTTATGTTATGGTGTGATATGCTATGGTATGCTGTACTGTGCTATGTTATGGTGTACTGTGCTATGTTATGTTATGGTGTGATATGCTATGGTATGCTGTACTGTGCTATGTTATGGTGTACTGTGCTATGTTATGTTATGGTGTGATATGCTATGGTATGCTGTACTGTGCTATGTTATGGTGTGATATGCTATGGTATGCTGTACTGTGCTATGTTAAATGAGGCTGTGTTTCCTCTCAGATTGATAAAGAGATAGTACTGCTGAGTGTGCTGAAGGAGCCAGTGAGCCGCTCCATCTTCGACTACTCCCTGCGCTCCAAAGACATCGCCAGCCTCTTCCGCCACCTGCTGCTGCGGCAGAAGAAGCGCAGCGGCTCACTCCCAGAATGCCCCATTCCGGAGGACCCCGCCATCGCCCAGCTGCTTAAGAAACTGCTCTCTCAGGTCAGAGGGCGGGGGTGATGTCTCGACGTTACATGGATGAGAAATGTATTGTTTCCATATAATGCACAACGTTTGACCATTATTGTTATGATGATGATGATGATGATGATCACAACGATGGTGATAATTGTTTATTGTAGGGGATGACGGAGGCTGAAGAGGACAAACTGCTAGCACTGAAGGACTTCATGCTCAAGTCCAACAAGGCCAAGGCCAACATGGGAGACCAGAGCCACCTGGGGGAGGCAGTCCAGAGCGGGGTCATTGACCTGGCCACGCTGGGCATCATGGGACGCCAGGTGGACCTGGTCAAACCTAAACAGGAGGCCGAGGACAAGAGAGGTAGGGACGCCACTGACACCTGGTGGTCAAAGTACACCCCTGTAATAGCAGAGAGGGGTACACAAACCCAAAGTCTGCAAATACACAGACAGCCCAATTCTGATATTTTGCCCAAATATTGAAGAGAAAAAAATGGAAATGGGCTGCCTGTGTAAACACAGCCAAGTTGACCCTTAGCCTTAAAACACGTGTGTGTAGACACTGAAAAGATTGGATAGGTTGATATTATAGTTTATATATTTTCAACATGTTTGATATCAATGACCTGTCATTTATCTGTTTGCAGACTTCATCACCACAGCATCTGGTATATTGCTGGTGTGGTTTAGCCTGTAATGATGTGCATAACAAATAATCCCATCCAGGCAGAATTTCCCCCAGATTACCCACATCGCCTCATTACATTTAATTCACTAGATGGGTTAAACTGCATCAGGACAAGCAGAGTTTTCATAAGTTCTCATTACCTCTGTGGCTGTCAACACACGACAGAGCAGTACATGTTAGTGTTCAGTCAAACCTTTATTTGGTTATTCCTGCGGCAGCACACATACATCTCCTTTTCCCTGTAGTCAAATAAACTGTCCGACTGGCCTTGTTGTGTTAACATACCAGACAGACTAGGGGCATCACGTTTTGTTAAAAAGACCTGCGTGCTCTCTGGCAGTAGTGTAAACAATGTATCTAAGGCCCTTAGTCTTTTTAAGTAACACTATACCAGTTAAATCCCATATGGGTCTAGACTCCATGATATTCAATAGAAAGTATTTATTCAAGGACACACTGAAATATTGTGTTGTGTATCTACGCCATAGGATAACAGGTACAGTATATTAACATTAACCTGTTTGGCGTTTTGGAGTGTTTTTTTCATAGGCACTGTTAGTAGCTTGTCTGACACAATTTACCGTGGGCTAAAAGTGACTGTGTGTTGCAGCTGGTATGTTTCAATCGCATGGAACTGTCCTTTTGGAGTGTTGGACTGCTGCTGGTGACTAATTTAACTACTCACTCTAACATGTCCTGTGATTAGCATATCTCCCAGCTCCCAACTGCTTCATGTAGTCTGGTGGTCTTAAAACCTGTTGTATCTGCGTTGGCCTTCAGCTCCTTTTAACGCCTGCCGTCTCCCGTTAGTATTTTCATTAGATGTTTGAAACCGTAGTGCCTTCTCCATGGCTTAATGGAATAGCTGAAAATAGGGAGCCCCCTTCAACTTAATGGCTATTCAATCCAACAGTCCTCAAACTTTTGACCTCCAGTGCTGAATGCTTCTTAACTAGTGTTTCTTAGCTTTTTCTTTTTTTCCCTTTCAGCACGGAAACACACCAAACAGGACTCCAACATGAATGAAGAGTGGAAGAGCATGTTTGGCTCTCAGGAGTCAGCGGCTACGGCACCAGAGCCCCCCACGGTACATAACGGGTTAACCTATGATGTCTGCTAAGAATAAGGGGAGGGGGGGGTGAGGGTTGAATGATCGATTGATTGATATACTAATTGATTTATTTTATAGTCTGGTAACCTACCTTATATCTCTGTACTCCACCAGGTTCCTGAAGGGGCAGGGACTCAGACCAGGAAGACCACAGCCTCCCCTGGTGTCCCTGTGGGGCAGTCTGCAGGCACAGTCTCCACCTACCAGCGTCGTCTCAACACGTGCAAGGCAGAGCTTCAACATCTGGTGCAGCAGAAGAGGGAGCAGTGCAGCGCAGAGCGCATGGCCAAGCAGATGATGGAGAGCGCTGAATGGGAGAGCCGTCCGCCTCCGCCAGGTAAAGTAGTGCCACTGGGACAACAAAGGTTAGTCCATAATGACTCCACAAGGGATTCTTTTTTGGTCATTATATTATTGAATATACCACTAGAGGTGTGTTTCTTGCCAATTTGGATTAAGCACAGCAGAAATGTCAACAAGCAGTAGGGTTAGTCAGGGCCCCTCCACATCCACATTGTGTTGTTTTGTTCTGCAGGGTGGCACCCTAAGGGTCTTCTAGTGGCCCACCTCCATGAGCACAAGTCTGCTGTCAACCGTATCCGTGTGTCAGACGAGCACTCCATCTTCGCCACGGCCTCCAACGACGGCACCGTCAAGGTCTGGGACAGCCAGAAGATGGAGGGCAAAACCACCACCACCAGGTACGCCAACCAAATAGTAACCAATAACCAACCAGTTAACCAAGTAGTAACCAATAACAAACCAGTTAACCAAGTAGTAACCAATAACCAACCAGTTAACCAAGTAGTAACCAATAACCAACCAGTTAACCAAGTAGTAACCAATAACCAACCAGTTAACCAAATAGTAACCAATAACCAACCAGTTAACCAAATAGTAACCAATAACCAACCAGTTAACCAAGTAGTAACCAATAACCAACCAGTTAACCAAGTAGTAACCAATAACCAACCAGTTAACCAAGTAGTAACCAATAACCAACCAGTTAACCAAGTAGTAACCAGTAACCAACCAGTTAACCAAGTAGTAACCAACCAGTTAACCAAGTAGTAACCAATATACAACCAGTTAACCAAGTAGTAACCAATAACCAACCAGTTAACCAATAACCAACCAGGGTTGAGGGTTATCATACAACACTCCTTCCGTGGCCTCCAACTGCTCTTAAACGCTAGTAAAACCAAATGCATGCTTTTCAACCGTTCGCTGCCTGCACCCGCACGCCCGACTAGCATCACCACCCTGGACGGTTCCGACCTAGAATATGTGGACATCTATAAGTACCTAGGTGTCTGGCTAGACTGCAAACTCTCCTTCCAGACTCATATCAAACATCTCCAATCCAAAATCAAATCAAGAATCGGCTTTCTATTCCGCAACAAAGCCTCCTTCACTCACGCCGCCAAACTTACCCTAGTAAAACTGACTATCCTACCGATCCTCGACTTCGGCGATGTCATCTACAAAATAGCTTCCAACACTCTACTCGGCAAACTGGATGCAGTTTATCACAGTGCCATTCGTTTTGTTACTAAAGCACCTTATACGACCCACCACTGCGACCTGTATGCCCTAGTCGGCTGGCCCTCGCTACATGTTCGTCGTCAGACCCACTGGCTCCAGGTCATCTACAAGGCTATGCTAGGTAAAGTGCCGCCTTATCTCAGTTCACTGGTCACGATGGCTACACCCACCCGCAGCACGCGCTCCAGCAGGTGTATCTCACTGATCATCCCTAAAGCTAAAACCTCATTTGGACGCCTTTCCTTCCAGTTCTCTGCTGCCTGCGACTGGAACGAATTGCAAAAATCTCTGAAGTTGGAGACTTTTATCTCCCTCAACAACTTTAAAAATCTGCTATCCGAGCAGCTAACCGATCGCTGCAGCTGTACATAGTCCATCTGTAAAACTACCCACCCAATTTACCTACCTCACCCCCCATACTGCTTTTATTTATTTACTTTTCTGCTCTTTTGCACACCAGTATCTCTTCTTGCACATGATCATCTGATGATTTATCACTCCAGTGTTAATCTGCTAAATTGTAATTATTCGATTTATTGCCTACCTCATGCCTTTTGCACACATTGTATATAGATTCTCTTTTTTTCTACCATGTTATTGACTTGTTTATTGTTTACTCCATGTGTAACTCTGTGTTGTCTGTTCACACTGCTATGCTTTATCTTGGCCAGGTCGCAGTTGCAAATGAGAACTTGTTCTCAACTAGCCTACCTGGTTAAATAAAGGTGAAATAAATAAAAATAAAAATCAGGGATAGAAGACCTGCAAGTGGTGGACAAAAATGATAACAAATGAGGGACTAGAAGATGACTATTGGGCGACTACTCATGTATTTTCGGGTGGGGGCATTGTCATTTTGTTGTCTTTCATTCATCCAGGTGAATCTGTTTGTTTTTTTGTCCACCACCTGTACCTTTTAACACATAGTAGAGAGGGAGAGTTGAAACAGTCTTCAAATAGACTTTAGGAAGACAAGTTGGACAAGAATAGCAGTACAGCAAATGTCAGATTTCAGACATTCATTGAAAGCTGTGTGTGTTATGAGTACTACTTCCATGATGAATAGCAATATTAAGATTATTTGAATAACTTTATGGGAGATTAATATAATCACATTTTACATAAGAAATGTCAGTTTTGAACATTTGGAAATTAATTAAAATATATTATTTAAGAGGTGGGTTTATTTGGAACACCCATGGCTTAAAGGGTACACTTGATACCCATTAAGCCCACTCTGGACTTTGCACATATTTAATAAATATTTGTATGTATTATAATAAAATCTAAGTCAAGTTATAAAACTTCACATGAGAGATGAGTCTTTCATGTTATCTCCAATTTTTTTAATAAAAATGAGGGCATTATTGTCACGCCCTGACCGTAGGTTGCTTTGTATGTTTCTATTTTTAGTTTGGTCAAGGTGTGATGTGGGTGGGTATTCTATGTTGTAGGTCTAGGTTTTCTATTTCTATGTGTTTGGCCTGGTATGGTTCTCAATCAGGGGCAGCTGTCTATCGTTGTCTCTGATTGAGAGCCATACTTAGGTAGCCTGTTTTCCCACTTTTGTTTGTGGGTGGTTATTTTCTGGTTAGTGTTTGTTGCACCTGTCAGAACTGTTTGTTGGTCGTTTTGTTGATTTTGTTCGTGTATTCATTTTGATTAAAAGTATTATGGATAAGTACCACGCTGCACTTTGGTCCTCCTCTCCTTCTCCCGACGACTATTGTTACAAGTATATATTAGAAATGTCTGAACTTAGATTTTGGTGGGCTTAATAGGTACACTTACCCTAGTTTATCTGAGCAGGAGGGGAAAACCATTACCAGGATATAGGTGGTGGATACCGTTACCAGGATATAGCCAGGATATAGGTGGTGAAAACCGTTACCAGGATATACAGTGGGGAGAACAAGTATTTGATACACTGACAATTTTGCAGGTTTTCCTACTTACAAAGCATGTAGAGGTCTGTAATTTTTATCATAGGTACACTTCAACTGTGAGAGAAGGAATCTAAAACAAAAATCCAGAAAATCACATTGTATGATTTTTAAGTAATTAATTTGCATTTTATTGCATGACATAAGTATTTGATACATCAGAAAAGCAGAACTGAATATTTGGTACAGAAACCTTAGTTTGCAATTACAGAGATCATACGTTTCCTGTAGTTCTTGACCAGGTTTGCACACACTGCAGCAGGGATTTTGGCCCACTCCTCCATACAGACCTTCTCCAGATCCTTCAGGTTTCGGGGCTGTCGCTGGGCAATACGGACTTTCGGCTCCCTCCAAAGATTTTCTATTGGGTTCAGGTCTGGAGACTGGCTAGGCCACTCCAGGACCTTGAGATGCTTCTTACGGAGCCACTCCTTAGTTGCCCTGGCTGTGTGTTTCGGGTCGTTGTCATGCTGGAAGACCCAGCCACGACCCATCTTCAATGCTCTTACTGAGGGAAGGAGGTTGTTGGTCAAGATCTCGCGATACATGGCCCCATCCATCCTCCCCTCAATACGGTGCAGTCGTCCTGTCCCCTTTGCAGAAAAGCATCCGCAAAGAATGATGTTTCCACCTCCATGCTTCACGGTTGGGATGGTGTTCTTGGGGTTGTACTCATCCTTCTATTCCTCCAAACACGGCGAGTGGAGTTTAGAGCAAAAAGCTCTATTTTTGTCTCATCAGACCACATGACCTTCTCCCATTCCTCCTCTGGATCATCCAGATGGTCATTGGCAAACTTCAGACGGGCCTGGACATGCGCTGGCTTGAGCAGGGGGACCTTGCGTGCGCTGCAGGATTTTAATCCATGACGGCGTAGTGTGTTACTAATGGTTTTCTTTGAGACTGTGGTCCCAGCTCTCTTCAGGTCATTGACCAGGTCCTGCCGTGTAGTTCTGGGCTGATCCCTCACATTCCTCATGATCATTGATGCCCCACGAGGTGAGATCTTGCATGGAGCCCCAGACCGAGGGTGATTGACCGTCATCTTGAACTTCTTCCATTTTCTAATAATTGTGCCAACAGTTGTTGCCTTCTCACCAAGCTGCTTGGCTATTGTCCTGTAGCCCATCCCAGCCTTGTACAGGTCTACAATTTATCCCTGATGTCCTTACACAGCTCTCTGGTCTTGGCCATTGTGGAGATGTTGGAGTCTGTTTGATTGAGTGTGTGGACAGGTGTCTTTTATACAGGTAACGAGTTCAAACAGGTGCAGTTAATACAGGTAATGAGTGGAGAACAGGAGGGCTTCTTAAAGAAAAACTAACAGGTCTGTGAGAGCCGGAATTCTTACTAGTTGGTAGGTGATCAAATACTTATGTCATGCAATAAAATGCAAATTAATTACTTAAAAATCATACAATGTGATTTTCTGGATTTTTGTTTTAGATTCCGTCTCTCACAGTTGAAGTGTACCTATGATAAAAATTACAGACCTCTACATGCTTTGTAAGTAGGAAAACCTGCAAAATCGGCAGTGTATCAAATACTTGTTCTCCCCACTGTAGGTGGTGAATACCGTTACCAGGATATAGGTGGTGAATACCGTTACCAGGATATAGGTGGTGAAAACCGTTACCAGGATATAGGTGGTGAAAACCGTTACCAGGATATAGGTGGTGAATACCGTTACCAGGATATAGGTGGTGAATACCATTGCCAGGATATAGCCAGGATATAGGTGGTGAAAACCGTTACCGGGTATAGGTGGTGAATACCGTTACCGGGTATAGGTGGTGAATACCGTTGCCAGGATATAGGTGGTGAAAACCGTTACCGTGTATAGGTGGTGAATACCGTTACCAGGATATAGCCAGGATATAGGTGGTGAAAACCGTTGCCAGGATATAGGTGGTGAATACCGTTACCAGGATATAGGTGGTGAACACCGTTACCAGGATATAGGTGGTGAAAACCGTTACCGCGTATAGGTGGTGAATACCGTTACCAGGATATAGGTGGTGAAAAACGTTACCAGGATATAGGTGGTGAATACCGTTACCAGGATATAGGTGGTGAATACCGTTACCAGGATATAGGTGGTGAACTCCGTTACCAGGATATAGGTGGTGAAAAACGTTACCAGGATATAGGTGGTGAATACCGTTACCAGGATATAGGTGGTGAACACCGTTACCAGGATATAGGTGGTGAATACCGTTACCAGGATATAGGTGGTGAACACCGTTACCAGGATATAGGTGGTGAACACCGTTACCAGGTCCTCTTTAGGTACAGTGCCTTCAGAAAGTATTCATACCCCTTGACTTAGTCCACATTTTGATATGTTACAGCCTGAATTAAAAATATATTAATACATCATAATGACAAAGTGAAAACAACATGTTTTTAGAGATTTTTGCCAATTTATTGACAATGGAATACAGAAATATCTCATTTATTTCGAACAAAAATGTAAACACAACATGCAACAATTTCTAAGATTTTACTAAGTTACAGTTCATAGAAGGAAATCAGTCAATTGAAATAAATTAATTTGGCCCTAATCTATGGATTTCACATGACTGGGCAGAGGCGGAGCCATGAGTGGGACTGGGAGGGCATAGGCCCACCCATTGGGGAGCCAGGCCCTGCCAATCGGAATGAGTTTTTCTCCACAAAAGGGATTTATTCCAGACAGAAATACTCCTCAGCACTCAAGACATTTCAGCTTTTCATTTAGAATTCATTAAAACAAAATTCTAAAAACAGAATTCCACTTTGACGTTATGGGGTATTGTGTGTTGGACACAAAATCTTAATTTAATACATTTTCTAATTCAGGCTGTATCACAACAAAATGTGAAAAGTCAAGGGGTGTGAGTACTTTCTGAAGGCACTGTATATGAAAGTGTATTAAGGCATTGGAGGAGGAACAGACATCAGCTCGTCTTTTCACAGATGTGCTCTACCTGTGTTGACCATCTAAGATTTGATTGGAATGCACTTGGATAAGAGCGTCACTCTGGATAAGAGCGTCACTCTGGATAAGAGCGTCACTCTGGATAAGAGCGTCTCTCTGGATAAGAGCGTCTCTCTGGATAAGAGCGTCACTCTGGATAAGAGCGTCACTCTGGATAAGAGCGTCACTCTGGATAAGAGCGTCACTCTGGATAAGAGCGTCACTCTGGATAAGAGCGTCACTTTGGATAAGAGCGTCACTTTGGATAAGAGCGTCTCTCTAGATAAGAGCGTCACTCTGAATAAGAGCGTCACTCTGAATAAGAGCGTCACTCTGAATAAGAGCGTCACTCTGAATAAGAGCGTCACTCTGGATAAGAGTGTCACTTTGGATAAGAGCGTCACTCTGGATAAGAGCGTCACTCTGGATAAGAGCGTCTCTCTGGATAAGAGCGTCACTCTGGATAAGAGCGTCACTCTGGATAAGAGCGTCTCTCTGGATAAGAGCGTCTCTCTGGATAAGAGCGTCACTCTGGATAAGAGCGTCACTCTGGATAAGAGCGTCACTCTGGATAAGAGCGTCACTCTGGATAAGAGCGTCACTCTGGATAAGAGCGTCTGCTATAAATGACCAAAACGTTGATGGAAAAACTAATGAACAACAGGCCTCAATCCAACCTGTGTGAATGTTTTGATGCTGTCTTACAGGTCAGTGCTGACGTACTCCCGCATCGGGGGCCACGTGAAGACCTTGACCTTCTGTCAGGGGTCACACTACCTGGCTGCTGCCTCAGACAACGGTTCCATCCAGCTCCTGGCCATCGAGGCCAACAAGCCCCCCAAATCACCCAAAGTGAACCCCTTTCAGACCAGGTATGTACTATCCATCATGGGTTGATCAAGCAGAAAGTTGGTTTTATTTACAGTAGTTGAAATAATAATAATTATTATTTATTGGATTTATATAACGCTTTTCTACCAACTGAGGTACACAAAGCACTTTACATAGTAGGGGGAAACTCACCTCATCCACCACCAAGGGACTTACAGTATCATGTAGTTATCATGATCATGCAGTAGATACCGCAGTATCATTTTGATGCCACAATGTAATAATGAGTTACTCCACATTTTACTGTTATATCGACTGTCCTCTCAGGTTCCTGGACCAGAAGGATGATGGCTGCGTGGTGGACATCCACCATTTTAATTCTGGAGCCCAGTCTGTGCTGGCCTACGCCACGGTGAACGGCTCCCTGGTGGGCTGGGACCTGCGCTCCAACTCCAACGCCTGGACCCTCCGCCACGACCTCCGCCTGGGCCTCATCACCTCCTTCACCGTGGATATGCACCAGTGCTGGCTCTGCCTGGGTATGTGGGTGTTGGTGTGAGCACGTGGGTGGATGTGGGTTGTGTGGTGCATGTTGTGTGTATGAAAAATGTAAATGGGTTTCGTCTGAAAACTGCATTGAAAACTTAAACAGAGTTGTGACTTATCTACTGAATCCTATTCTGATTCGTCCACACACAGGTACAAGCAACGGCACTATGGCATGCTGGGACATGCGGTTCCAGCTCCCCATCTCAAATCACTCCCACCCTGCCCGAGCACGAATCAGACGGCTGCTCATGCACCCGCTCTACCAATCCTCCGTCATTGCTGGTGAGACTCGATGTCATCATATTTTTTAAATCTTTATTAACGAAACCTTTCTTTGAGGGGCAAATCAAGCTATTATTTGTGTGTTTTGTTGCTGTTTTCTAGCGGTCCAGGGCAACAATGAGGTATCCATGTGGGACATGGAGACTGGGGACAGGAAGTTCACGCTGTGGGCCAGCTCTGCTCCCCCTCTCTCAGAGATGCAGCCGTCCCCCCACAGTGTCCATGGGATCTACTGCAGCCCTGCGGACGGGAACCCCCTCCTCCTCACAGCCGGCTCCGACATGAGAATCAGGTATGTTTGCTATACTCTCGACTGGACTAACCATCCTTCTGATATATTTAACCCAGTTCTGACCATGTATGTTTGCTATACTCTCGACTGGACTAACCATCCTTCTGATATATTTAACCCAGTTCTGACCATGTATGTTTGCTATACTCTCGACTGGACTAACCATCCTTCTGATATATTTAACCCAGTTCTGACCATGTATGTTTGCTATACTCTCGACTGGACTAACCATCCTTCTGATATATTTAACCCAGTTCTGACCATGTATGTTTGCTATACTCTCGACTGGACTAACCATCCTTCTGATATATTTAACCCAGTTCTGACCATGTATGTTTGCCGGAGGACATTTAAGTTTGTGTTTGACAATTTGGCTTAGCCAAGAAGTGTGTTGGATGGCGTTAGCTTGTTTGTTTTGTCAGTCAAGTCTTATTTCTATACTGTGTTCTGTGTTATTACCAGGTTCTGGGACTTGGCTTACCCAGAGAGGTCCTACATCGTGGCAGGTGGAGCCAATGAACCGCTGCACTGTCCCTCAGTCCTCTACAGCCGCAAGATCATCGAGGGCACCGAGGTTGTACAGGTATGCCCTGATAGGACGGTGGCAGTGTAGTCAGTGTATTCCTCTAAGCACCTGGTCCTACAATGAGGTGTTCAATACATCATTTCTGGGAGAGCAATTTATTTGCAGCGTTATAAACATGTATGAATAAGAAACCACAAGTCAGGGAGAGATTGACCTACATTCCCTGTCCTGTCAGGAGATCCACAGCAAACAGAAGAGTGGAGCCACAGAGGACGCCCCCCGCAGGGGCCCAGAGTCCCTCCCCGTGGGCCACCATGACATCATCACTGACATCGCCACTTTCCAGACCACACAGGGCTTCATCGTCACTTCGTCCAGAGACGGCATCGTCAAAGTCTGGAAATAAACTGCCCCTTTCAGGCCCTCTCTCGCTGACAGACACACCCAACCAACCAACCACACACACTAGTCCTCAACATCTTCACCCCAGAGTTTTGATCTATGTTGTAGACTTTTGTACATAGTATATTTTAAAGCTAATTAATATAAGAGAAGCTTCTGGAAATCCTGTCGCAAAATACGAGTAGATGTCAACCCTTTGTTTGTAATGACATTCACTGAAGTCACAATTATGCAATGCCTGATATCTGTTTACGTTAAACTGCTCAAAAGCAACTGTTCAAGAAGTGTCAATAAAGTTTGGTATGATGAATGAACCCTTTATGAACTGCTATTATGAACTCTATAGTTTTAGTGTTTATTGAGCACAATAGTCTTCTCTCATAGTCTCAAAGTTGTAACGTTAACAAACCAGGCCATGACCAGGACTGAAACCAATCCTTGGCATGAACAGTGTCCACATTCTCAAACCATAGCTGTTATCGATGACAACTGTCACAAGTTTAATTTGTATATCAAAACACAACAGCATATCCATTAATGCAGGGGCTTACCAGGGCTGAAGCCCCTGGATCCAGGCCCATAGGGGACCCAATAGGCAGCAAAAATAATAAGGAAATATATACAGTCTATATTATACAGTCTATGTAATTATATATGTATTTTTTTTTTACTGCAACCGCCAACCATGGGATGATTCAGGAGGCCGCTCTCAAGGAGTGTAGACAGCCTGCTGCCGCTCTGCTAATCATCAAATGAGGGGAGGGGAGGAGGTAGGGGGCCCACATGGGTAACTGGGGGGCCCTGTCTTGATTGGGTAACTGACTAATACATTTTTTTTTATGCATAATAAATCAATCTAACTGGTCAATTGTGTGAGTCGGGCTGGGCCCAAGAGGCAAAACAAATTTTTAAAAATTATCCAGCACGGGAGCCCACACCAACGTGAAATGTTTTATAGGGGTGTTAGGCCACCACGAGCTGCCAGAACAGCTTCAATGCGCCTTGGCATAGATTCTAGAAGTGGACCTAAACCATGCCAGGAAAATGCATCCCACACGATAACATATACTTTGTATCCCTCATTTACTCAAGTGTTTCCTTTATTTGGGCAGCTACTGGTATGCCTACAGTCGGAAGGGCACACTTTGGGCAGCTACTGGTATGCCTACAGTCGGAAGGGCACACTTTGGGCAGCTACTGGTATGCCTACAGTCAGAAGGGCACACTTTGGGCAGCTACTGGTATGCCTACAGTCAGAAGGGCACACTTTGGGCAGCTACTGGTATGCCTACAGTCAGAAGGGCACACTTTGGGCAGCTACTGGTATGCCTACAGTCAGAAGGGCACACTTTGGGCAGCTACTGGTATGCCTACAGTCAGAAGGGCACACTTTGGGCAGCTACTGGTATGCCTACAGTCAGAAGGGCACACTTTGGGCAGCTACTGGTATGCCTACAGTCGGAAGGGCACAATTTGGGCAGCATATGCACCAAGTATAGGTTACAGCTTGTTTTGTTGTGGCCATAGACATATAATCCATAAAATAATTTTGGAATCTCTTACACCTAGCAATTTGACTGTTAAACTCATGGGTACTAGCAATGGCTGCCAGTCCTGATTTGAATGGGAATAGCCATCTATGGATTCTTTTTCTATGGTAGGTTGCTGCTGTAGGTTTGCCTTTTGCAGATTAAAAAATAATATCGTGGGAAAAACGTACAGTTTGGAAAGCAAATGCATACACCTGAAAGAAGACTAATCAGCCTGTAAAACCAATATAAATACATTATAAACTCCCATTTTTTGTGAACAGCAGCACTGTTTTAAAAAGTAGCTCATCTTGAGATAGGCTATCGCCACGACGACGAGTGCATCGGCCATCACCGTGAGTAGCCCTTGGCTTCATCTTCATCATTAGGTGAGTCAGTGTTCCACTGGAAATTGTATTTAGTAACTCAATGTATGTATACATACAAATGTATTTCTTTCTAATATTGTACATATCTGTGTGTCTCTTCATTGGCCTGGGCTATTGTTATGATTTCTTAATCCGGCCCAGGATCCGTTCAGAATCTATATCAGTAGAATAAGGTCATAAGAGCATCACAAATAAACTGACCGCTAAGGAATTTGTGCAGTTTTATTTTCAACACTTAGCACCAAATGGTCAAGTTAGAGGAAACGGCAACAAATCCTATTTACAAACACTGAGCGGATGACATACAGCCTGAATTTACATCTACGGTTAAAATCCAAGCTCCAGAAGTAAACAGTGCTCAAGCCTGGTGCTTGAGTTGGTTTGGGAGCTGTTGATCTGTGATGGAAAATAGCCACAAGAGACAATAGAGGTTATTTCATTGCTTTAAAGTCATTCTCACAAAAGCATCAGTGCCCTTATGTATGTTTGTTGCATGACTGCATGAGAGTCAGATCCGTTACTTAGGTCTGCTTGAACAGACTTGAATAAAATAGAGAAATATTCATACTTCTGTTACAGTAATTTCCATTTTTACCCAAAAGGAGATGCTAAAGATAAGGTCTAGAGTTATTTACACAGACAGTGCTGTTTTTGATGTTCACACCTTGAATGAGACATTTGTTTGGCTGGTTTTCTGGCGTGATCTTCTTCAATTCACTCTAATCAGGGTTTTAGATGTGTGGAGTTCCTCCTCAGACAGAGGCCTTCGCAAGTCTCCTGCGTCTCGAAGCGGTTACCGTTGCCGCCACAGCCGCCATACCAGAAACGGGAGCACTCGCTCTGTGTCGTGTCAAAGTACCACTTCAGAGTGTAGTTCTCAC
Source organism: Salvelinus alpinus (assembly GCF_045679555.1). Taxonomy (NCBI): domain Eukaryota; kingdom Metazoa; phylum Chordata; class Actinopteri; order Salmoniformes; family Salmonidae; genus Salvelinus; species Salvelinus alpinus. The sequence goes on from NC_092089.1 coordinate 26,288,605, forward strand.
AACCTCCCTTGTCCTGTTTGAAGAAACATGCATCTGGGGAAGAGGAGGGAGAGGTAACGGGGCAAAGGAGAGAAATGGGAGATAGAAAAAAGGGGATAGGATTCAGGAGAAAACACAAGAGGGGAGAGGAAAGAGAGAGGGGAGAGGACAAAGCCAAAGGTTGAGACTCATGCCTTTTACACTATTGTACAGACCCGAGCCTGCTGTCTTTTCACATGTATTATTGCATCCAAAATTAGAGAGAGATGTGGTCCTTACCCTGGTTAAGAACTGTACTTTCCTCTGTCCTCAGGAGGGTTGTGTGATCTGTGAACACATAACATTAGAAGAACATCTCTGGCGTAGTGCTGTGAATGATGACCTCGCAGCTGACACGACAACATGAAACAACATGACAACTGACAAAAATGGCATCACAACGTTTGTCATTTCAATCCTGTAATTGCCATACTGCTTAAACAAGGTATATTACAGTCACTAATGTTAGGGGTTCAGCTCATTAGAATTCTCTCGACTGAAAGCCTCCTGATTTCAGAATGCTAATAGAACAAATAGTGCTCTCCTCATGCAGCATGCATTATGTGATTCAGCATGTGACAAACATCACAACAGTGGTTGTAATTCAGGTTGTGGCTAACAGAGCTCTACATCTCTGACCATGATGTTCAGTAGAGGTGGTAGCAGTAGAGGGCTGGGGGACTTACTGACCATGATGTTCAGTAGAGGTGGTAGCAGTAGAGGGCTGGGGGACTTACTGACCATGATGTTCAGTAGAGGTGGTAGCAGTAGAGGGCTGGGGGACTTACTGACCATGATGTTCAGTAGAGGTGGTAGCAGTAGAGGGCTGGGGGACTTACTGACCATGATGTTCAGTAGAGGTGGTAGCAGTAGAGGGCTGGGGGACTTACTGACCATGATGTTCAGTAGAGGTGGTAGCAGTAGAGGGCTGGGGGACTTACTGACCATGATGTTCAGTAGAGGCGGTAGCAGTAGAGGGCTGGGGGACTTACTGACCATGATGTTCAGTAGAGGCGGTAGCAGTAGAGGGCTGGGGGACTTACTGACCATGATGTTCAGTAGAGGTGGTAGCAGTAGAGGGCTGGGGGACTTACTGACCATGATGTTCAGTAGAGGTGGTAGCAGTAGAGGGCTGGGGGACTTACTGACCATGATGTTCAGTAGAGGTGGTAGCAGTAGAGGGCTGGGGGACTTACTGACCATGATGTTCAGTAGAGGTGGTAGCAGTAGAGGGCTGGGGGACTTACTGACCATGATGTTCAGTAGAGGTGGTAGCAGTAGAGGGCTGGGGGACTTACTGACCATGATGTTCAGTAGAGGTGGTAGCAGTAGAGGGCTGGGGGACTTACTGACCATGATGTTCAGTAGAGGTGGTAGCAGTAGAGGGCTGGGGGACTTACTGACCATGATGTTCAGTAGAGGTGGTAGCAGTAGAGGGCTGGGGGACTTACTGACCATGATGTTCAGTAGAGGTGGTAGCAGTAGAGGGCTGGGGGACTTACTGACCATGATGTTCAGTAGAGGTGGTAGCAGTAGAGGGCTGGGGGACTTACTGACCATGATGTTCAGTAGAGGTGGTAGCAGTAGAGGGCTGGGGGACTTACTGACCATGATGTTCAGTAGAGGTGGTAGCAGTAGAGGGCTGGGGGACTTACTGGAAGTGCCACACGTCTCAAGCATTCGTTTTCCGTGCTAAAACGGTTGGCGTTAGCGTCGCAACCGCTGTACCAAAAAGGCGAGCATGCACAGAGCGTTTTGTTAAAGTGCCATCGCAAGCCATAGTCCCCGCAGTTGGTGCCACTGTCGACATCAACTTACAGTGGGCTGAAGGCAGAACAAGCAGGTTTGTAAACGGGGAAGGAAGACATGCAGTATGTGGTTGCAAACTGAGACTACTCATGCAGTGGGATACGAGGGGACACGTGAGGGAGAGAGAGAAGTAGAAGTTCTGTTATAAATGTGGGGTTACTGATTACCATTAGAGTTTGGCTGTGGCCGGGGGGGTGAAGTGGCTCCATCTCCCCTGGAGAAGGCATGTATAGTGTCAACCTGGTCAAGAGCTATCTGAGTCGGAAATACACCAGTGTGCTCCAGGAACTCCTCCTCATCTGTGTACTCCTCCTCTTCCTCCTTCCACTCCTCCCACTCTGCCTGTCCTTGTCCCTGTCCGTGTTCCTGTCCCAGCATCAGCTCACACTTGAGTTTGAGATTGGCAGGAGGGTAGCTGTTCATTCCCTCTGAAATAGTGAGGGAGGAGTGAGAGAGTTAGGACACTGACAAATACAAATGTTAAAATGTATGATTTGTTCTGGCATAATTATCTCTCCCTCAAGAGACAACCAGATGAAGAAGCATGTTAGTGTTCCTTACTGCTGAGGACCCTGAGGAAGGCTCTGAAGAAGCGCTGTGCGTAGCCTCTCTCCCACTCCTTCACGTGCCACAGATGGAGCAGGTGCTGCCCTGGCGGCGTGCTCGCCAACTCCTCCACCTGGGTGCTGTTGTAATGGTCGCCCACCGCGATCACAAACAGGGAAACGCCCTGACACTTGGCCTTCAGGGAAATGGAGGCCAGCTTGGCCTGGTCCCAGTGGGCTGTCTTGGCCCCCACCACAGCCAGCACCACTCTACTCTTCCTGGGCCTGGTGGCCTTGAGGAACACCTTGCTCAGAGCGTACTCCAGGGTCTGCCCCAGAGACGACACTCCTCCCTGCTGCTGCATGCTCCTCAGGTGTGTCTGTAGACCAATGTGGTTGTGGTACTTCTGCAGGTCAAACTCTACCTTGACGGCTTGGGAAGTCTGGGGGAGCAGAGAACCACTGGTCTGGAGAAGGGCCACCCTGGCCCGGCCGTCAGCCACGCTGGGTTTGGGGCTCCAGGCTACCTGCTTCACCACTGAGCCCAGAAGCTCCTGGATGCCAGCGTACTGGTCGGCCCGGATCTCCCTTGAACCGTCCACCACCAGGGTCAGGTCCATATCCACCACCAGGGGCCGCTGAGCGTCAGTAAAATCACACTCCTGGGCTGGTTTACAGTGGTCTGATGGACACACAGAACCAGAGCTTAGAGATATTAGTAGTACAGTAGCATCAGTAGTAGTTGTGTAGTAGTAGTAGTACAGTAGTAGTGTAGTAGTAGTAGTACAGTAGCATCAGTAGTACAGTAGTAGTAGTAGTAGTAGTAGTAGTACAGTAGCATCAGTAGTAGTGTAGTAGTAGTAGTACAGTAGCATCATTAGTAGTGTAGTAGTAGTAGTAGTAGTACAGTAGCATCATTAGTAGTGTAGTAGTAGTAGTAGTAGTAGTAGTACAGTAGCATCAGTAGTAGTAGTAGTAGTAGTAGTAGTACAGTAGTAGTAGTAGTATTAGTAGTACAGTAGCATCATTAGTAGTGTAGTAGTAGTAGTAGTAGTAGTAGTAGGAGGAGGAGGAGGAGGAGTACAGTAGCTGCATCAGTAGTAGTAGTAGTAGTAGTAGAAAAAAATATAAAAAATATTGGTTCTACAGCAGAATTAACCATAAAAACAAGACATACATTGATACTAAATAAGACTACATTTTATTTTGTCCCTGTGTGCTTACCGTAGCAGATGACGCAATTTTTGATTCTTGTCAGCACAGCATTTTGGTCCTGTGACCTATCCACCAGCCGAACAAGGATGAAGCTGCCCGTGTCATCAGCCTGCGCCACAACAAAACAAAAACACACACGGGCTGCATTTCAGTTCACCAGCCTTTCCGCTGCCCCGTTCACTATCCCTTCCCAGAAAGCATCTGTTTGTAATTGTACCTCAAAAGCCCGTTGAACATCGGGGGAGTTCCTCATGGCGATGACAGCAGGAGCGATGTTCAGGGCCTTGAACTCCATGGCGGCCGTGACGATGGCAGCGCTGTCCACAGAGGGCCCGTTGGTGAAGAACACTGCCACCTTCCTCATCGTCAACGCTTTACGGGTTCGCTTGAAGACGTGGCGCCCCACAAAGCGCATGGCCTCCCCAAGATGGCGCTGGTTGGACGTTCGTTCCAGTGCAATGTTTTGGATGGCCTCCAACAACTCCTGCTTGCGTTGGTAGTCCTGGAATCGGATCAGGTACTTGGTGTTGGCACTATAGGATACCACGGCAACACGTGCACCCGTCGGGCAGTTGCTCTCGGCGATGGCAACGTCGTCCAATATGGAGAGGAGAGCGGAGCGCATCCTCTCGAACGTGGCAGGCTCCACATCCTGTGACATATCCAGAGCAAAGACCAGCTCTGTGGGGTAGGCTGGGCACGCTGCCTGGCCTGGGGGATAGAGTGAGAGGGATGGAAAGAGGTACAGAGAGAGAGAAGGGGAGAGGAAGGGAGAGACGGACAGAGAGAGAGAGAAGGGGAGAGGAAGGGACAGACGGACAGAGAGAGAGAAGGGGAGAGGAAGGGTGAGATGGACAGAGAGAGAGAAGGGGAGAGGGAGAGAGGTACAGAGAGAGAGAAGGGGAGAGGGAGAGAGGTACAGAGAGAGAGAAGGGGAGAGGGAGAGAGGTACAGAGAGAGAGAAGGGGAGAGGGAGAGACGGACAGAGAGAGAGAAGGGGAGAGGGAGAGAGGTACAGAGAGAGAAGGGGAGAGGGAGGGAGAGACAGACAGAGAAAGGGGGTGAGGGGGGCAATGGTATTTTTAATGACAACCATTCATAACATCACTTTGCCAAGAGTTCTGGTTTGATTACACCAGAATTTATTTGGACGATGAAGGGTTAATGGAGACATACCTTGAGAGCATGCTGTTTGGGGGAGAAAAATATCATAGTTTAGAGACAGAATTAGGAATGAATTCATCTTTGCTTATGAAAACATGACCTTACCAGCAATAAAGCAATTAACACAATGGATATTTTTCTTACAAAAAATATAGAGTAGGAATACCAAGAGCTTACCACAGTTATCACGGATATAGGTGGTCAGCTGGCATTCCTAGGGAGACAAATAAAATAACATGTTAAATAGCTCTCAAGATTCTCTATAGAAAATGTTTTAGAGTGAAATTGGAACAAAGATCAGACAGAATACACATACAGACATGGCTCTCTCTCCTGGTCTGCCTCTAGAGCCCTAGATAGAAATAGAGAATTAGTCATAAATCCACATGTAAACAGTGAATATCTTACCAATACTTCTACTGTAAAAACAACCAAAACTACAACTACTATTATTATTCACTTGAAACAAATAAGAATAATAAAACAACTAATACATGGGATTCGTAAAGTTCCTTTTATAGATCCAAAAACGCAAATGATATACTAACAGTGTGTCCCAGTGGTCCAATGGATCCGGGATCTCCTGACTCACCCGATCTGCCCGAGTTCCCCTGGTTCAATCACATCGTAACATATGGCCATTTTAACAGAAGATTTTATACATGTCAACACATATTAGTACCTGTGGCCCAAGCGAAAATCACAAGGTTTGAAGTACAACACCTGAGAATATAAGCAGTGGTGTTAGAATCTCTATGCTTGAATCAGAGTGTCTATGTGTGAGTATATACAGTTCTGGAGGGTGACACTTTAGTCCAAAGAAGATAGTTTGTAGATGTTCAATAACTGTCAACAACATATCAACTAACTATCCACTAACCCTAGCCCTTACCCTTATTCTAAAACTAACCCTTACCCTTACCCTAACCCTTATTCTAAAAATAACCCTTACCCTAACCCTTATTCTAAAACTAACCATTGCCCTAACCCTTATTCTAAAACTAACCCTTACCCTTATTCTAAAACTAACCCTTACCCTTATTCTAAAACTAACCCTTACCCTTACCCTAACCCTTATTCTAAAAATAACCCTTACCCTAACCCTTATTCTAAAACTAACCCTTACCCTTACCCTTATTCTAAAACTAACCCTTACCCTTACCCTTATTCTAAAACTTACCCTTACCCTAACCCTTATTCTAAAACTAACCCTTACCCTTATTCTAAAACTAACCCTTACCCTTACCCTTATTCTAAAACTAACCCTTACCCTAACCCTTATTCTAAAAATAACCCTTACCCTAACCCTTATTCTAAAATTAGCCCTTACCCTAACCATTATTCTAAAACTAACCCTTACCCTTACCCTTATTCTAAAACTAACCCTTACCCTAACCCTTATTCTAAAACTAACCCTTAACCCTTACCCTAACCCTTATTCTAAAACTAGCCCTTACCCTTACCCTTATTCTAAAACTAACCCTTACCCTAACCCTTATTCTAAAAATAACCCTTACCCTAACCCTTATTCTAAAATTAGCCCTTACCCTAACCCTTATTCTAAAACTTACCCTTATTCTAAAACTAACCCTTACCCTTACCCTTATTCTAAAACTAACCCTTACCCTTACCCTTATTCTAAAACTAACCCTTACCCTTACCCTTATTCTAAAACTAACCCTTACCCTAACCCTTATTCTAAAACTAACCCTTACCATTATTCTAAAACTAACCCTTACCCTAACCCTAAATCAAAACCTAACCCTAAATCAAAACCTAACCCTAGCCCTAAATCAAAACCTAACCCTAGCCCAACTGTAACCTTAACAAGCAGTTGCTTATCAACAGATATTTTGTTAATAGTATGACCATCTGTAGAGCATCTACACTGAGTGTACAAAACATTAAGGACAGCTTGCTACTATTGAGTTGCACCCCCTTTCGCCCTCAGAACAGCCTCCATTCGTCGGGGCATGGACACTACAAGGTCTCCAAAGCGTTCCACAGGGATGCTGGCCCATGTTGACTCCAATGCTTCCCACAGTTGTGTCAAGTAGGCTGGATGTCCTTTGGGAAGTGGACCATTCTTGATACACACAGGAAACTGTTGAGCTTGAAAAACCCAGCAGCATTGCAGTTCTTGACACAAACCGGTGCGCCTAGCACATACTACCATACCCTGTCCAAAGGCAATTACATATTTTGTCTTGCCCATTCACCCTCTGAATGGCACACATACACAATCCATGTCCCGAGGCTTAAAAATCCTTCTTCAACCTGTCTCCTCCCCTTCATTTTCACTGATTGAAGTGGATTTAACAAGTGACATCAATACAGGATCATAGCTTTCACCTGGATTCACCTGGTCAGTCTATGTCACGGAAAAAGCAGGTGTCAATGTTTTATACACTGGGATTATCCAAATAAAGTGTGACCGTTCTGGGCACTAAAAACTTAGCGGTATTGACTTAACAATTGCAGCAATGCATGTGCAACAGGGCGCTCTAGGGTCTTCTAGCGATAGTGTGTGTGAGTCTCACCCCTCTGCCTCGGTTTCCTTTGGGGCCTGGACCTCCTTTGACTCCAAAATCACCACTTTCACCCTGAAGATGACAAACAGAAAAAAGGGATTGTTTACTTTTTGTGAGCTTCAGAATGCAATGTGTCATGATTGGATTCCAGCCTTGTTCTCTTATCCATTCTGAAAGGGGAGATTTTATATCAATAACTGACCTGTAATCCAGGGTAACCATGGAAACCAGGCTCTCCCTTTAAAGTAAACACAAAACACAAGGAATTATTTATTAGTGTCCATCAAACATGTCTGTAATACAAATCTACTGTATATTAAAATCCTTTCATTTGAATGAAAAGATAATAGGCAGAATCTAGCACACAACCAGATCTGATTAGTGAAGGTGCTGGAAAAAGTCTCTGAACACTTCCAGTCAGATGCACATTTATTTCATGTAGCTGAGCTTTCGGTCAGTCGACCTTCATCTAGATGAAAAGAGACATTTTATTTTATAATCTACTAAGTACATTAACAATATTTTCCAAAGTGGAAAACCTCATCAACTACTATGATGTCTATGGGCAGCAGCTGTTGATCTGAGTACTGAGTAAGTGTACCTTACCTTCATTCCCTGGGGTCCGGGAGGTCCATGGCCGTCACTGCCATCAAGACCCTGTATTAAAGAAAACACATCCCATTCTTACATGACCTTACAAACACATACAGTCTTGCAGTGTGTGTCCAGCATATGTGTGTGTGCATGCAGGTAAAGTGTGTAATGACAAGGCAACACCTTACCGGCATCCCTCTTGGCCCAAGTGTTCCAAGCGCTCCGTTGTCTCCGGGGTCCCCAGGTTGGCCCTGTGAGGAAACCACACAGTATTGGTTTGGAAGAAGGGCTATAAAACATTATTTTACAGGCATTTTTTATGTATACTTTTTGCTTTGGAGTTTGTGTTATTGAAGAATAACATCAATTGCTAACAAAGGCAACGCACCTTCTGTCCATTCATCCCTCGTCTTCCTGTTGATCCTTTGCCACCCATAGTTCCAGGTGTGCCCTGAGGGAAAAGCCATTCATACGCCATCATTACATGTCAACATCGCATAACAGTAGGATTTATGTATCAGGCATCCTCAATGTGGTCAGATGGGATGGAAGTAGAACGGTAAGAAAACTGACCTGAGGTCCAGGTAAACCCTGCAGGCCCCTGGCTCCGGGCTGGCCCAAGTCTCCTCTTATACCCTATGCACACAGGAGAGAAACATGTTCAGCAACAGTATCTGTGCTATTGGGGGGACTGTTCCAAATGCTACAGAAGTGCATCAGTAGTAGCATTACTGTGGAGTTGTGGATGAGGGGAATGGGTATATATTACTTACCTGTGGTCCAGAAGGGCCAGGAATTCCTTGGAGGCCTACATCTCCTGGATCCCCTGGTGTTCCCTAGACACACACACACACAGGCAAACATACACACACACACAAACACAAAGAACATACTAATGGGTACATACAGTAAATAGAGATAGTAATCCTAGGGACTGTTATTCATGAAGTAGCTTTGTTGATAATGCTGCCTACTGTACATTTGGACCAGGGAGACCTCTTCTTCCTTGAGGACCCTACAAAGCAGGACACAGGACATAATCATCACGTGACAATTGACCAAAAACGTGAGACAACATCAGTGTAACAGGACAAGGACAGCTTAGCAGAAATGAAACTTCGCTCACTGGGTTTCCGACGATTCCACTTTCTGCTCGACTGCCCTCTTCTCCTGGGTCTCCCTGTCAGTGTGAAAAGGAGTGTGTTTGAGGGAGAGAGAGGATGAGAATAACAGCAGTGTTGTCACCCTCCAGGACGGTAAAGTGCATAATCCTGCTTTACTCACTAGAAAGAGCCGGTCAAAATGATCTGGTACTTGCAAATGAATTTGGTGAATAAGCGATTCTGATTCTTAGATCAGTACATTGACAGTGGCCAACTACAAGCTACATACCGGTAGTCCTGGGTTTCCCCTTCCTCCTTTGGGACCCGCGACAACGCTGTCCACTCCAGAGTCTCCCTAAAAGACCAGAGACTAACTTTTAGTAGCAGTTAGAAAATAAGATATTGAAACACTGTGTTCGTTATAGTCTAAACCACAACTGTAAAACTCATTCCAAACTCATTTCTAGTCTCTGCAGGTTTTTTTGTACTTGATTGATGAATTAAGGTCACTAATTAGTGAGGAACTCCCCTCATCTGGTTATCTAGATCTTAATTGAAAGGAAAACCTAAAACCAGCAGATACTGGTCCCTGAAACATCGTAAATAATTTGCACTGTTAAATGGCGTCCATAGTTTATGTGACTTACAGGGTCACCTCTAAGTCCACACTGCCCCTTCACTCCTGGCTCTCCTATGAGGCCGCTGTTGCCCTGCAAGAGAACCCACCATCAAAAGGTTAGACATTAGAGAAGAGAATCGAGTAAGAGTAGGATATTGGGGACATAGGAGTAGTATATTGGTGACATACCAGTAGTATTTTGATGACATAGGAGTAGTATATTGGTGACATAGGAGTAGGATATTGGTGACATAGGAGTAGGATATTGGTGACATAGGAGTAGTATATTAATGACATAGAAGTAGTATATCAGTGACCTAGGAGTAGTATATTGGCGAAATATATGTAGAATATGAGAAAAGGTGTTTACTGGTCTTCCTGGGTTTCCTCTCTCTCCTGCAGCTCCAGCTGTTCCAATCAGACCCTGTTCACCGTCAACCCCATCAAGGCCATGGTCTCCATCATCACCCTGCCATGGTAATGTGCACACTGATTCACAACACACTCAACAACAGCAGACGTTTACATCCACACAATGAAAAAAATAAAGCACCATGGTGAACCTGGTTTTCCATCGGTTAAGACAAAATACCTAGTATACTGCACATAGAAAGGTTTCTACTGTACACTACATTTAGCTGTGTGAATGTGGTATCAACAGCTTCATACACTTACCCTGTCCCCTCTGTAGCCTCTTGAGCCCTGTAAAAAAACAGTCAGAGATCAGATAAGATGTTATTATTTAGACAGGTAACTGCTCTGTGTCATGGTTCAGAGGTCAGATTAGATGTTATTATTTAGACAGGTAACTGCTCTGTGTCATGGTTCAGAGGTCAGATTAGATGTTATTATTTAGACAGGTAACTGCTCTGTGTCATGGTTCAGAGATCAGATTAGATGTTATTATTTTGGACAGGTAACTGTTCTGTGTCATGGTTCAGAGGTCAGATTAGATGGGATTATTTTGGACAGGTAACTGCTCTGTGTCATGGTTCAGAGGTCAGATTAGATGGGATTATTTTGGACAGGTAACTGCCCCCGGGTCATGGTAACCTGTGATCTAAAAGCAGATGTCGGGAAGACATCCAATGGGAAACATTCCAGACCAGACGGTCTATAAACATAGATTTTTGGTTGGTCAGTAGTCCATCTGCTCACCTTGAGGCCTCTCCTCCCAGGACAGCCCTGTAGTCCCGGTGGGCCAGTGGGACCTGGTGGACCTCTCTCGCCCTGTGGGAAATCAGAGAGCGAGGACAAGGGTCATTGGTTTGAAGGTCAAAGGTCACAGGTTATTAGACTGACTTGTAGACCTTGCCCACCATCCACGATTCATATGTTTTGATTTGTCAGATGTCTGAATACCACACTGAGAATTATTCTTCCCTCCCTGAAAACACACACTTACAATTCCCCCCTCCTCGCCAGGGAAGCCAGGGTGTCCTTTCAGTCCTGTCTGACTCTGTAAGGAGAGAAACGAAGAGCAAATGAGGAAACTGAAACTGAAACTGGCAAAGGGAGGACTGAGGAAGTACATAGACCCACATCTTCTTTACAGTATTTTAACAGTGTTCAATTACTGTGTCACGTCACATCTTAAACACTGTATCATTTTATAAAGAAGGCTCAGAGGGCCTCACCTTTGTGCCTGGGCGTCCTCTGTTGCCACGGATACCCTCATGTCCGGTGCACTTACACATCACATTGCAGCACTCCCTCTCAGCCACTGTGTCCTGAAGGGGGAAAGGGAGAGGGGGCAGAAAGAGGGGGAGAAGCAGAGAGTGGGAGAGAAAGAGAGAGAATGAGACAATGTGTTATGAAATCCATTTGTTGACATACCCTCATAATTGGAGACACCTTTGGAGGTACTCATCTCAAAAGCCAATCTAAAAACAACCAATAATGTCACTGCTCTGTTTTTCTTGTCTCCAGTGGCTCCTGTTGCTAAGTACATTTCTAGCAAGTGACGACTCTATTTCATGGGGTACTATATCCCATTTCCCATGACCCCAGAGTTCTAGTTCTGATACTTCCATCCTGACATGCCGAAACAAGAACACAATTCCTTTCTGTCATTTCTGACATTATTCAACAACGTCACATAATCCCCTTTTCTAAACAAAACATTTGTCATTGTACAGTATGACCCAAAATACTCAGACATATCAGAAATACTTCTCTATCCCTACAGATGGGAATATGACTGGAAATGGAATTACTGTAGATAGAGACATAAAGGACTTACATGTCAGTCCAAAGAGTCTTAGCCAATCTAAGTGACATACAGTATTACTACAACACAGGGAGATACAACTAAAAGGGTTGTTCTGATTCTGTTGTCACAAAATGACTTACTATTTGTGTCAACAGGGTGTTTCCCAAATTGTGCATGCCAATGTTGAGCGGCTGCTTGTAGCCGAATCCTCGCCCAAACTCCACCATCTGAAGAAGGTTGGCATTTTGGACCCCTTCTAAGGCGACTGTAAGCAGGGCGTTGATACCTTTTCCTGAAATGTGACATGGAAGACAGAGATAAAAGTACAACCGATTTTAATGTTAATTTTTGTCTCATGAATGTTCTTAAATTTGTCCGTTTCTGTGGGTTGCCCCTGGCTCTTTAACCTTTAGTGCGGAGAAGTTCCGACTCTTGCTCCAGTTTCATCACGTCATCATCGAGTCCGTCTGAGAAGATCACCAGCACCTAAAGGACAAAGTAGTTGTTATTACAATGTGATATAACCAACAAAATATGTTAAGAAATGAAAAATTTTGGAGTCTGGGATTAACCACACAGGAGACCTAATGTTTGGGCCCACCTTCACACCAGCATTAGATTTCTGGAACTTATCGCGGAAGGAGTGCAGGAGGAAGGAGTTGAAGTATGTTGTCTGGGAGGTCTGCAGGGCCATAACCTTCTCCACAATTTTCTCGTCGTACTTCTCGAAGTTGTAGTCGTAGAGAACCTTTCCGTTCTGCTCCACCACGAGGAAGCCAATGTTAGTCTCAATGGAACCATCTCCCGCCACGCAACACAGGCCCTTCAGGTTGGACACATAGCGGATAATCTGTGGCAGGAAGGCCTGTAGCTGGGCTTGGCCATCGAAGAGCCCCTGGGCGGTGGCCCTGCGTGTAATATCGAACCCCATGGCGATGTCTATGGTGCAGCCTATTGGACACAGACACACTCATTATTACTTATCATCCAAATGAAGTCCAAAAGCTTTATGTGTTAGATTTACTCAAAGATAATATGAGAGACAATGTAAAATAGCCTGTTTTTCAAACACTAACAAGCATTCTTTGACGAGGGATTTACATTGAGTTAGGAGAGACAGAGGAAATAAAATGTGCATACTGTTTACTCACCCGCTGGAGTGGCTGGTACCTTGGAGGAGCATATAGTATCCACCACCTTCTTCTTGATCTTGTCCAGGCTGGCAAAGTCCTGCACAGAGAAGACCCTTTCCGGGTTGAGAGTGATTTGCCCAAGCTCGACAGGTTTGTGGTCTTTCCCTATACCGATGGCAAACACCTCAATGTTCATGGCCTTGAGCTCCTCTGCTGCATGCACAACATAATCATCTGAACGTCCGTCAGTGATCACAACCAGGTTCTGAGAGACCTTGGCATTGATACGGCTCCCTCTAGCTGGTTGGAAGTACTCTGTACGGACGTAGTCCAGGGCCTTTCCGATGTTTGTTGTGTACCTAATCTGCATCATATTGTTTATCTGGTTGTTCACCTCTGCTTCTGTGTAATACTCATTCAAGAAGAACTCCTTTTTAGGATCACTGCTGAACTGGGCGACTCCCACCCGGAAGTACTGCTCTGCAATGTTGAAGCTGGAAACAAGGTCTGTGGCAAACTTCTTCATGATAGTGAAGTCGGTGGTGCTGATGCTCCCTGAGCTGTCAATCAACAAGACCAGATCCCCCTGCGTTTTTTCACAGACTAAGAGGAGAAGAGAAGACGTCAGATCATGTTGAACCATCTCATTTCAACATGCTTATGCTACAAGGCTTTATACTTTCAGCTTAGATGTTTTGACAGTTGGATTCTGTCTTACCTGGTTTGCTGGTTTGGCAGAATTCAAAGGAAATATTTTTGTGCAGTGTGTCTAGTTCATGGAAGTCATCCACAAAGAAAACCTTATTCGTGTCCCCTGCCATGAGCTCAAGCTCTTGCTTATTTGCTCCATCCACTCCGATGCTATATACTATGATCCCATTGTCCCGTAGCTCCTTGGCTGGCCCAGCTAGGCTATAGGGGTCAGTAGCCTCACCATCTGTGATCACCATCAACCACTGGGGAACATTTAGGGCCTTTCGCCCGCCGTACTGTGCACCAAAATAACCCAAGGAATACTTGAGTGCCTTGCCAGTGTAGGTGTCTCCACTGGGCTCTCTAAGCTTTGTGATGGCACTATTGACGTCTCTCTTAGATTTGTATTCGTTGAGTGTGAATTTAGACTCGGGGTCGTCTGAAAAGACAATCAGACCATAGCGTGTCTGCTTCTCCCCAACAGAGGTTTCATTGACCACGGACATCATGAAGTTTTTCATTATGTCAAAATTATCTGAGCTGATGCTGGTGGAGCCGTCCACCAAGAAAATAATGTCTGCGATCTCCGTCCTCACACACTCTGGTGGAAGAGAAGAAGAGATAGAGGAAAATATCAATGTCAAAATCTAAGAAATGTGAACTCATTGTTGCTTTTAAGTAACGTTTCATGAACCAAGTGGCACTCACCTCTCTCCGGATCACAGATTGCCAATGCCAGTTGGCTATCCAAAGCCTTGAGTGCATCAAAGTCCCTCTCGGAGTAGACCCTCTCCTGTGCGCCACTGATCTCCAGTAACTGTGTATTGTTGGCATTGACCACCCCAATAGCGTAGATGATCACACCCTTGTCTTGAAGTTCCTTGGCAGCAGACGTTACCTCATCCTGTGCCTCACCATCGGTTACGACAATCAGGAACTGCTTCACGTTAGTGCGCCCTCCTTTCGGTGGGTCAAAGAACTGCGAGGTGTAGGACAGGGCTTCGCCGGTGAGTGTGCCCCCGCCTATCTGTTGCATTGTTTGTAAATCCTGCAACATGCCTTCCTTATCGTTATGCTTGTTGAGAGGGAAGATCACCTGTTGGCTGGTGCTGAACTGTATGATGCCCACGTGCACTTTATCCAGGCCTATGTCAGATTTGTTGATGATGGATTGCATGAAGACCTTCATCTTCTGGAAGTCTGGGTTGTTGATACTACCTGAGCTGTCGATCAAGAAGAGGACGTCCCCCTTCATGTCTTTGCAAACTGTGAAAAGAGAACAAATATTAATTTAGCTGTTGTTATAACTCAATGTGTGCTCATAATCAATCCCTGGCAAGAGACAAGGTGTTTCATATTTTTACTGAAATCAGAAAATAAATAAGATGTAACACTTAAAAACAATAGAGATGCACTTACTATCAGGGGAGCAGATATCTGTGATGATGTCATTTTTTATTGGTTTCAGAGCATCAAAGTTGTTGACAAAGAACTTCTTCTCTTGGCTGCCAGCAATCTCCAGCAGCTGTGTATCGTTAGCTAGGTTCACCCCAATGGCATATATGGTGATGCCCTGCGCCCTCAGCTTTGCTGCTTGATCCTTCACGTTGTCTTGAGACTCTCCGTCTGTGATGACAATGAGGTACTCGCGAACTTTGTTACTACGGGTGGCCTTAGCCCGATCAAAGTAGGGACCCATAGAGGTCAGCGCTAATCCGGTACTTGTCCCGCCTCCAAGTTGTATGATACCATCCACTGCTTTCTCCACTGAAGGTTTGTCAGGGTAGGTTGTCAAATCAAACTCAAGAGCTGGTGTATCAGAGAACTTTACCACACCCACGCGGACATGATGCGGTCCGATGTGGAATGTGTGTATGAATTCTTTAATAAATTTCTTCATGTCAGCAAAGTCTGGATATTCAATACTCCCTGAGTGGTCGATCAGGAAGAACATGTCTGCTTCATCTGTCTGCAAACAGCCTAGAATCAAAAGAGAAAAGAAAGCACTAGTGTCATCTCGGAGACCACATTACATCTGTATCAACATTCCTCTACAAATGAAACAACAAGAAGCATTGGTACAGTCATTTTGATCTCACTTTGCTTGGCAGTGTATGTCCTTGCGTTGTCTTTGACTGCTTTTTTCAGGATGTTGTAGCACACGCTCTTCTTCAGGCTCTTCTCCAGGGTCTTGAGCTTGGCAAAGCTGTCCACATGCAATACGTGCTTGTTAGGGGGATCTGAAGCAATCTGTCTCAGCTCGTTCTCGTCAGCATTCTTGATCCCCACTGCATAGACAGTGACACCAGCTCTGCGCAGTGCAGCGGCATGAGAAGTTACGTTGTCCTGGGACTTTCCGGTGATGACTATCGCCACCTGCTGCACCCCCTGTTCTTTCCGGCTGCCCCTCTCCTTGATAAACATCTTCTCCCTGGCATACTCCAGGGCCTCGCCAGTGTATGTGAGACCGCGACGGTAGGGCAGGATCTTGATGAACTGAAGGATATTTGTTTTTTCTTGGAAGGAGTTGAGGTAGACCTGGGCCGAGGCCTTGTTGCTATAGAGGACAATGCCCACCCTCACCCTGTTGAAGTCCATATCTAGGCCGTCCACGATCTTGTGGATGAATCCACGAACCAGCTGGAAGTTTGCAGTTCTATTGCTCGAAGACTCATCAACTATAAACACAATGTCAGCCAGTGAAGCTTCACTGCAATCTGCAATATAGAGGAAATTGTTAGTCAACAGCAATCTGTTATCCTTTATGTATAATGAGCAATTATTTCACAAGAGATCAGATATTCACTTAATTCAGCAAAAATCCACAAATGCCCTTACCGTCAGTCACAGTGACCACCTCTTCAGTCTCAAAGACAGTCTTTAGCACAGAGGCGATGGGTGTAGTCTGGTAAAAGAATGGCGAGGTGGCCATTAACTTTAGCTCTGGAAGTGTAGATTCACCCAACCCGATAGACACAATGGTTGTCCCTTCAGATTTGATAGTACGTGCCACCTTCATCACGTTATCCTTCGAATCCCCCCCTGTCACCGTGACGAGAAACTGCCGGTAGCCTTGTTCATTACGGCCACCAGACGCTGTAGTGAAGAAGTGTGTACGGGCGTATTCCAGGGCATCGCCCAGGTGACGAGACCTGTTGGGACGCAGCGGCAGCCTGAATTTCCTGAGAGCTGCCAAGTACTCTTCCTTGGTGTTGTGGGTGTTCAGTAAGAACTCCACCTTGGTGTCCTGGGCAAACTGGGCCAGACCCAGACGCATCGTTTTAGTGCTCGGGTTGAGCTGGTTGACCAGTCGCATCAGAAGGGTTCTGACCAGCTGGTAGTCTGCCTGCATCATATTGCTGTCCACCAGGAAGAAGATATCAGAGAACTTTGGGATTAAAGCTGAAAAAATAAAGAATAATTGTTAATGCAACAGTGTGAATGTATGTCATATTTTATTTTCATTTTTAGAAATTGTTCTTTTAATGTTGACTTTAATGTTGGCACAAGTGGCCGTAACCAATGTCTGCCTCTCAAGGTTGCATACCTTTGCTTAGAATGGTATCCCATGGTACAACTAAGGCAAGTCACTTGGATTACATACTTTGCAAGTTCAGGATTCACAATTTGTTACAACATACAGTATGTTTCCTTATAAAAGTATAAAAGTCCCTTACCCATCCTCTGGTTCTCCATGGAGACACAGACAGTCTGCAGCAGACCCTGAGAAAGTGTTTGTAGGGCCTGGAAACTTTCTATGTTGACCAGGAAATGCTTGTGGGGCCTGTTAGCGATATCCTTCAGCTCGTTGATGTTGGCTGCCCCAACTCCAATAGCAAACACAATGACCCCTTGCTGCCTTAGCGCCTTGGCTGGCAGCTCTACGTCGTCCGCAGACTCCCCGTCGGTGAGCACCACAGCAATCTGAGGCACCCTCTGATCAGCGCGGCTCCCGTTGGCCTTGGTGAAAAACTCTTCCCGAAGGACAGTAAGGGCTTTGCCGGTGGCTGTGCCTCCCCCGAGCTGTGGAAGCCTGTCCACTTGCTCCAGTAGGGCCCTTTGGTCCGTATGTTCCCCCAAATGGAATTGCTTCTGGATCTCATTACTGAACTGGACCAGTCCTACGCGAACCTTGTCCGCTCCGATATCCAGCCCCTCGATGAAGCTGTGGAGAAACCTCCGAATCTCCTGGAAGTTTGTTGGGCTGATGCTGGTGGAGCCATCCACAAGGAACACAATGTCAGCCACTGTGGCGTTGAGGCACTCTGGAGATTAAGGAAAATAATGATGTAATTTATTTATAAAGAATATTTTTCAAATGGAAGCAATAAATACACTGTTATAGTACCTTGTACCACTTTGGATATTGGTCTCTTTGCCTCATCTACGGTAGTACACAGCACCTGGATGAGGCTCTGGGAGATCCCCTGCAGCGCAGCAAAGTCCGACACGCTGTACACATGCTGGTTGTGAGGTGTAGTGGCAATCTCCTTCAGCTGATCTTCGTCTGCTTCTTTGATCCCGATGGCGTACAGCGTGACGCCCTGCTTCTTCAGCTTAAGGGCATGCAGCCCCACATTGTCCATTGATTCACCGTCAGTGATCACCACGGCGATCTGGGGCACGTTCTCATTCACCCGGCTCCCTGCGCGGTCAACAAAGAGCTCGTTCAGCAGGAAGTCCAGGCCCAGGCCCGTGTTGGTTTCACCGCCCATATAACGCAGGTTGTTAATGTACTGCAGGATGTCCTGTTTATCCTGGAAGGTGTTGAGGAGGAACTCGGTGCGCGGCATGTTGCTGTACTGGACCAGACCGATGCGCACATGGTCGGGGGCCACGTCAAAGCTGTTGACCAGCGTGTACAAGAACTGGCGAATCTGTTTGAAGTTCTCTGAGCCGATGCTCCATGAACCGTCCACCAGGAAGACGATGTCGGCCACGGCCTCTTCCTTGCAGACTGGGAGGGGAAGAAAACAGTCGTCAGCCAATGGAATTCCGTACAAGTGTCTAAACCACAAGGATTTTTGCGCATGGGATGAGCAATGAAAGCAATTAATCAATAAATCAATCTATTAATCAAATATTATTTTTATCGTGCTTTTATAAAAACACATTTCTTATAACTGCTCAGCAGTCTAAAGCCCCAAAGAGTTGGTCATAATTTTGTATTTGTGTGGTATTTCGTCAATGCTTCTCTGTTTATGTCATTCTGGACTGCGGTCTGCATTCTGGAATGATTCAGATGTCAATAGACAAACATGCTTACCTGTTTTTTGTGCTCCGTTAACCAGAAAACATGTAGCTATGGTGAAGATGGCCAGGAGGCCCTGTGTCCCTTCCATGTTGGAACGTTTCTCTAGTCTATCTCCTTCAACACAAACATGGACAGATCAACTGTTGGAACACAGAAAGTTGCTGTTTATCAGATCAAGTTGTGTTGACAACAGATTCAACTGAAATGTGGTTAGATCGAATTTAAACATAGCATCCTGTGACATCCTAGCCTTCATTTATAAATTTTTCTTACATGATAACAGATTATTTTGCACTACTCATGCTCATGCTCAGGGTTGGGGAGTAACGGATTACATGTACAGATACATCTGAAAAACAACATGATTACTTCAAGGATTATTTTTAAATTCAGAAAGGATGTTTTTGCGAAAAAAGCAAATATTTAACACTTCTGTTTTTTCAATGACATTCAAATCAGCATTGAAAAAAGGAGTGAGTTTAAGTTTGTTCTACCTGAGTGAGTCTGACCACAAATCAGAGACCACTATGATGGCACACCAAATGTGTTTGATGGATTGTGGGAAAAGAGCAGGAATGGGCTTCTGTAGTCTACAGTCAAAGCTATGTCTTCCAATGGTGCGACTGCTGTCGGCATCCAAACATGATCCAACTTGAATAAATGCTTGGAGGTAAAGATGACAGCAGTGGTGTAGTCTAGGGCGATACAGATATCACTTATTATTGATATCTACATAGTGCATTGATGTAAATCACACTGCTCCTCTCTCATTTAGGTATTTGCGCCTTATGGATTGTGGTTGATTGTCATTCATTTCATTACAGTACAACGGTTTGATTTGTTTGATCGTAGCTAGCTACATAGCTAGCTACATAGCCGTCTTTGTATCAAAGATAATTGTGTAGTCTAGAGCGATTTTCTAGGTTAGCTAGCCAGCTATTGTCGTTCTTTTAACGCAACGTAACGTAATCAACACTGCTAGCTAGCCAGCTAGCCCCCGAATAGCAGCACTGTAGAAACTATTACACTCAACGGAACGACTTGATTAGTGTAGTGTCAACAACGCAGCCACTGCCAGCTAGCCTACAAAGTCAACAACGCAGCCACTGCCAGCTAGCCTACTTCAGCAGTACTGTATCATCTTAATCATTTTAGTCAATAAGATTCTTGCTACGTAAGCTTAACTTTCTGAACATTCGAGACGCGTAGTCCACTTGTCATTCCAATCTCCTTTGCATTAGCGTAGTCTCTTCTGTAGCCTGTCAACTATGTGTCTGTCTATCCCTGTTCTCTCCTCTCTGCACAGACCATACAAACGCTCCACACCGCGTGGCCGCGGCCACCCTAATCTGGTGGTCCCAGCGCGCACGACCCACGTGGAGTTCCAGGTCTCCGGTAGCCTCTGGAACTGCCGATCTGCGGCCAACAAGGCAGAGTTCATCTCAGCCTATGCCTCCCTCCAGTCCCTCGACTTCTTGGCACTGACGGAAACATGGATCACCACAGATAACACTGCTACTCCTACTGCTCTCTCTTCGTCCGCCCACGTGTTCTCGCACACCCCGAGAGCTTCTGGTCAGCGGGGTGGTGGCACCGGGATCCTCATCTCTCCCAAGTGGTCATTCTCTCTTTCTCCCCTTACCCATCTGTCTATCGCCTCCTTTGAATTCCATGCTGTCACAGTTACCAGCCCTTTCAAGCTTAACATCCTTATCATTTATCGCCCTCCAGGTTCCCTCGGAGAGTTCATCAATGAGCTTGATGCCTTGATAAGCTCCTTTCCTGAGGACGGCTCACCTCTCACAGTTCTGGGCGACTTTAACCTCCCCACGTCTACCTTTGACTCATTCCTCTCTGCCTCCTTCTTTCCACTCCTCTCCTCTTTTGACCTCACCCTCTCACCTTCCCCCCCTACTCACAAGGCAGGCAATACGCTCGACCTCATCTTTACTAGATGCTGTTCTTCCACTAACCTCATTGCAACTCCCCTCCAAGTCTCCGACCACTACCTTGTATCCTTTTCCCTCTCGCTCTCATCCAACACTTCCCACACTGCCCCTACTCGGATGGTATCGCGCCGTCCCAACCTTCGCTCTCTCTCCCCCGCTACCCTCTCCTCTTCCATCCTATCATCTCTTCCCTCTGCTCAAACCTTCTCCAACCTATCTCCTGATTCTGCCTCCTCAACCCTCCTCTCCTCCCTTTCTGCATCCTTTGACTCTCTATGTCCCCTATCCTCCAGGCCGGCTCGGTCCTCCCCTCCCGCTCCGTGGCTCGACGACTCATTGCGAGCTCACAGAACAGGGCTCCGGGCAGCCGAGCGGAAATGGAGGAAAACTCGCCTCCCTGCGGACCTGGCATCCTTTCACTCCCTCCTCTCTACATTTTCCTCTTCTGTCTCTGCTGCTAAAGCCACTTTCTACCACTCTAAATTCCAAGCATCTGCCTCTAACCCTAGGAAGCTCTTTGCCACCTTCTCCTCCCTCCTGAATCCTCCTCCCCATCCCCCCCTCCTCCCTCTCTGCGGATGACTTCGTCAACCATTTTGGAAAGAAGGTCGACGACATCCGATCCTCGTTTGCTAAGTCAAACGACACCGCTGGTTCTGCTCACACTGCCCTACCCTGTGCTCTGACCTCTTTCTCCCCTCTCTCTCCAGATGAAATCTCGCGTCTTGTGACGGCCGGCCGCCCAACAACCTGCCCGCTTGACCCTATCCCCTCCTCTCTTCTCCAGACCATTTCCGGAGACCTTCTCCCTTACCTCACCTCGCTCATCAACTCATCCCTGACCGCTGGCTACGTCCCTTCCGTCTTCAAGAGAGCGAGAGTTGCACCCCTTCTGAAAAAACCTACACTCGATCCCTCCGATGTCAACAACTACAGACCAGTATCCCTTCTTTCTTTTCTCTCCAAAACTCTTGAACGTGCCGTCCTTGGCCAGCTCTCCCGCTATCTCTCTCAGAATGACCTTCTTGATCCAAATCAGTCAGGTTTCAAGACTAGTCATTCAACTGAGACTGCTCTTCTCTGTATCACGGAGGCGCTCCGCACTGCTAAAGCTAACTCTCTCTCCTCTGCTCTCATCCTTCTAGACCTATCGGCTGCCTTCGATACTGTGAACCATCAGATCCTCCTCTCCACCCTCTCCGAGTTGGGCATCTCCGGCGCGGCCCACGCTTGGATTGCGTCCTACCTGACAGGTCGCTCCTACCAGGTGGCGTGGCGAGAATCTGTCTCCTCACCACGTGCTCTCACCACTGGTGTCCCCCAGGGCTCTGTTCTAGGCCCTCTCCTATTCTCGCT
Organism: Salvelinus alpinus; assembly: GCF_045679555.1. Lineage (NCBI taxonomy): Eukaryota > Metazoa > Chordata > Actinopteri > Salmoniformes > Salmonidae > Salvelinus > Salvelinus alpinus. Next base: position 26,310,800 of record NC_092089.1, read on the forward strand.
ATACACCAAGTCACTTGGCTCTGTCATAACCTCACATGGTCTCTCCTATCATTGCTATGCAGACGACACACAACTAATCTTCTCCTTTCCCCCTTCTGATGACCAGGTGGCGAATCGCATCTCTGCATGTCTGGCAGACATATCAGTGTGGATGACGGATCACCACCTCAAGCTGAACCTCGGCAAGACGGAGCTGCTCTTCCTCCCGGGGAAGGACTGCCCGTTCCATGATCTCGCCATCACGGTTGACAACTCCATTGTGTCCTCCTCCCAGAGCGCTAAGAACCTTGGCGTGATCCTGGACAACACCCTGTCGTTCTCAACTAACATCAAGGCGGTGGCCCGTTCCTGTAGGTTCATGCTCTACAACATCCGCAGAGTACGATCCTGCCTCTCACAGGAAGCGGCGCAGGTCCTAATCCAGGCACTTGTCATCTCCCGTCTGGATTACTGCAACTCGCTGTTGGCTGGGCTCCCTGCCTGTGCCATTAAACCCCTACAACTCATCCAGAACGCCGCAGCCCGTCTGGTGTTCAACCTTCCCAAGTTCTCTCACGTCACCCCGCTCCTCCGCTCTCTCCACTGGCTTCCAGTTGAAGCTCGCATCCGCTACAAGACCATGGTGCTTGCCTACGGAGCTGTGAGGGGAACGGCACCTCAGTACCTCCAGGCTCTGATCAGGCCCTACACCCAAACAAGGGCACTGCGTTCATCCACCTCTGGCCTGCTCACCTCCCTACCACTGAGGAAGTACAGTTCCCGCTCAGCCCAGTCAAAACTGTTCGCTGCTCTGGCCCCCCAATGGTGGAACAAACTCCCTCACGACGCCAGGACAGCGGAGTCAATCACCACCTTCCGGAGACACCTGAAACCCCACCTCTTTAAGGAATACCTAGGATAGGATAAAGTAATCCTTCTCACCCCCCCCCCCCCTTAAAAGATTTAGATGCACTATTGTAAAGTGGCTGTTCCACTGGATGTCATAAGGTGAATGCACCAATTTGTAAGTCGCTCTGGATAAGAGCGTCTGCTAAATGACTTAAATGTAAATGTAAATGTGGTTGTTGTGGATGGCTGTTCACAAATCTATATGTGTATTTGAACACAATAATGGTTGAATTCAAGAATTTTAAGCTGCCTATCAATCTTTTTTTTTTTAAACCAGTGGACAGCCGGTGAAAAATGTGGTCTTGCAACAGCTGCATAGTGCGGATCCAAGCCTATGGAATAAAAGTGGGGCTTTTATTGCTCAATCTAATTCATGGTAATCAAAAGAAATCCATAGGCCTAATGGCCACATGCTCAACCTTGTACACCTTTAATAGACTTAAAGGGACAATCTGTAGTTGCTACATCCATTTTTAGACTTATAAATTGTATGTATATGTATATATATCCATTTATTCTTGAAGAGTATAACTTATACATGCCTCATGAGCTTAATTTAACTGTCACACTCCATGAGAACTCAAAATATAAGATTGTTTTACTCCAATGTTTGTAAACATTGTAAATGTAAACCAACACTGTATAGCCTCATAACATGGATATCATGGATGGTCAGTCATTTTGATATCAATCATTTTGATATCATGGATGACCAGTCCTTGTGTCCATAGCTCTGTCTATTAATCTGAGAGTGGTTACATTTCTCCAGGCCCATCCCTTAGCTTTTTACCAAAACAGAGGCGGGGCAACCGTTTTGTTGTTGTTTCATCTGTGGATTTGCCATTTAAACATCTGCATATTATCAAGATATCAAAGTGTCACCAACAAAAAGGTAAACAATAGGCCTATAGCAAATGCAGCATATGGTATTCATTTTTCCCATGTAAATTGCACTTTCCAGTAGTGCTCAATGCATGCAATTCCATGAGCGAAGAATTTATCTTTCAACTCAAATCAATGAGCCCGATCAGTCCTCCATGACAATAAAATCATAAACAACAGAGTAGGGCTGGCTAATAAGTCCTTCATTTTGGGGTCATGCTCAGATAAAACAATTTGGCTAATCTATACTTCCATATTTCCAAGTCCTATTCTTGAAGATCAAGGGGCATAACATTTATTGGAATGACTGGAATTCTGATAGACTTTGATTTTTAATGTAAAAATATAATTGAATCGTATTATTATATGTAGATAGAAAGTGATGGGTTCGAAGAAGCCTACATAACCAACCCATAAAGTAAAATTTAACATCCATATATGGCCAGCTATGTAAACTTTAACATTGATTTATCCTGCAATAGATGTCTATCAATTGGTAACATACATTTTTGGCTTCTTCTAATGCCGCTTAAGGGGAAAGTAACCTAAAAGTAACGGAATGTAATCAGATTACATTACTGAGTTTGGGTAATCCAAAAGTTACATTACTGATTACAATTTTGGACAGGTAACTAGTAACTGTAACGGATTACATTTAGAAAGTAACCTACCCAACCCTGCTCATGCATGTGTAACAGTGTTGCTTCCGTCACTCTCCTCACCCCAACCTGGGCTCGAAAATAGGGATCCTATGAACACATCAACAATTGCCTCAGACGAAGCATCGTTACCTATCGCTCCACAAAAGCCTTTACATTAGTACCATGGACCACTGCAGAGCAAGGGAAACAACTACTTCAAGGTCTCAGAGAGAGTGTTGTCACTGATTGAAATGCCACTAGCGCGCACCACTAACTAGCTAGCTAGCTATTTCACACCGGTTACATGTCAGTGCCTAAATTAGATTATACATTTTTTAAATAGTTTGAGGCAATGTGGAGGTGGAGGAAAGGCTACTTTGACTATTTGAGTATCTTACAGTAAAATCAAGAGCAAACATTTAATGACTTCAGAGCACAGTTGGCCAAACATGAAGCATCTGGATTAAATGGATTTCTCTGGGTTGCTGCTCTGTAAATAGACAGCCAATCAGTTCCAGATGCAGTGCATCAGACAACATCTAAGGTCCCTGATTGCTTGTGTGTGTGTGTGTGTGTGCGTGGGCGTGGGCGTGCGCATGGGCGTGTGCGTGCGTGTGTCTGTGTGTGTTTGCACACGATTGCACATGCGTGTGTGTGTGCGTGTGCATGTACCTCAGAAGTGTGTGCGATGACACTGGACTGATGGTTAAAATCAAACCTTTCTGAAGAAACCAGTCTGTGCAGGTATAACGAGGGGGGGGCTGTCCTGTTTGAGAGATGGATTTGGCCACACTAGTCTCCTTCCCCCAAGCCACTTCAATATAGTCATGTCTATATCAATTGGCAGATCACAAGACACTTCAATATAGTCATGTCTATATCAATTGGCAGATCACAAGACACTTCAATATAGTCATGTCTATATCAATTGGCAGATCACAAGACACTTCAATATAGTCATGTCTATATCAATTGGCAGATCACAAGACACTTCAATATAGTCATGTCTATATCAATTGGCAGATCACAAGACACTCTTAGCACCTTTCTTTCTATGTAGAACATTTTGTGTTTATTCTGGAGTAAAAATTATTTTCCTCTCAAGTAGTGAAATGAAATCATTTTAGAGTGTAATTATTACCAGCGGCCGCTAGAGTGAGAGCAAAAATACAGATATAATTCTATTGGAGTAAAACAGCATGACCACGGCCACTAATTTTGGTTAAATTTAGAGTTTGCCACCATTGTCCATTTGCAAGTGTCTCGTGAATGGAAAGAGTGGACAGATCGAGAGCGTGGATCCGCCAAACATCAGTAGTCATTCACAGAACCACAGAATTTCATCATTTCTTAACTTAATTAGAATTCCAGGTAAGTTCACTGTTATTGGTTAACTTTGTGTGCAAATTAAAACTGTTGAGCAACATTACAGCTAGCTAGCACTGTAGTGTAGGCTTACTGTTACTGCACGATTTGCATAGTCAGATGCTAATGTGATCATCTAGCTAGAGCTAATTAGCTAGCTAGCTACAGTAACATTAAGTTATACCACTTTTAGTGGTTTATGGACAGTATGCACGCCCAAATGATCTACACTGGTATTTACTGTTGCTGTTGCTTCAGATAGTAAACATTGTATTTTCTCCAATGATATCAAAGGGTATTACAACACTTAATCGCAGAACAACACAGGTTATTCAAGCAATGGTTTCCAAAAAAAGAGGTTGCTACCAAAGCATCATTTTATGATGCATTACCCCACATGTATGCTTAAAATTGGACCAGTTTTGCATAGCTGGTGCATGCACTATGAAGCAAGGCATAATTTCTTTAAAAAACTATTAAAAAGCTTTAAAAAGCTTCAAAAATTTAACTAAAACATTGACAAAAAAACACCAAAGTCAAATAGCATACAGTTGGCAGACATTTGACACCAACAGAGTCATGATCGGTCCAGGTAAAATGTTATCTTTAAATGTGGTGGACTGTGGCTGTAAGATGGCTGAGACTCTTCAGGTACCAATTGACACCACGGTTTTAAATGTTAAATGGGCCAAACACCATGGAAATATGCATCGTTCAGGTTTAGTTGTTTGTCTTAAAGTCCATTGTGAGATGCCAGTTTTTCAGAAAATCCACCATGTTGTTGTTAAAGATGAGAGGTTACTGTTGGATACTTTTGCCCTACAAACAATATGTCTTGATGAACATTTTAATGCAGATAGAGTTGGGTGTACAACAGAGGGACCTTATGTAGTGGACATTAGAGAGCTTTTCTGCCACAAAGCATTTGATATACAGATGTCTTACAGTTGTGATGATTCAAGTTTGTTTATTGTCCCAAACTGTTTCCTGTGACTCTAAAAACTGCACAGTAAACTCTTTAAAACCAAGATTTATTGTATTGCAATATAGTTTTTTAAATATACTTTTAAAGGGTGTCAAAATGTCATTTCACAGAGGCCACAATTTTATTTTATCATCAGTGTTTTTGATATGTGAGATGCCAGTTTCACAAAATCCTCCATGTCATTGTTAGATGTATTGAATTGCAATATTGAGCTTTTTTATGTACATGTATTGAAGTGAACAGAGGCCAACATTTCATTTCAGACCACAATTTTATTTTATTATCATCAGTATTTTGATGTACAGTTGAAGTCGGAAGTTTACATACACCTTAGCCAAATACATTTAAACTCAGTTTTTCACAATTCCTGACATTTAATCAGAGTAAAAAATCCCTGTCTTAGGTCAGTTAGGATCACCACTTTATTTAAAAAATGTGAAATGTCAGAATAATAGTAGAGAGAACGATTTAGTTCAGCTTTTATTTCTTTCATCACATTCCCAGTGGGTCAGAAGTTTACATACACTCAATTAGTATTTGGTAGCATTGCCTTTAAATTGTTTAACTTGGGTCAAATGTTTTGGGTATCCTTCCACAAGCTTCCCACAATAAGTTGGGTGAATTTTGGCCCATTCCTCCTGACAGAGCTGGTGTAACTGAGTCAGGTTTGTAGGCCTCCTTGCTCGCACATGCTTTTTCAGTTCTGCCCACAAATTTTCTATAGGATTGAGGTCAGGGCTTTGTGATAGCCACTCCAATACCTTATCTTTGTTGTCCTTAAGCCATTTTGCCACAACTTTGGAAGTATGTTTGGGGTCATTGTCCATTTGGAAGACCCATTTGCGACCAAGCTTTAACTTCCTGACTGATGACTTGAGATGTTGCATCAATATATCCACTTAATTTTCCATCCTCATGATGCCATATATTTTGTGAAGTGCACCAGTCCCTCCTGCAGCAAAGCACCCACACAATATGATGCTGCCACCCCCGTGCCTCATGGTTGGGATGGTGTTCTTCGGCTTACAAGCCTCCCCCTTTTTCCTCCAAACATAACAATGGTCATTATGGCCAAACAGTTCAATATTTGTTTCATCAGATCAGAGGGCATTTCTCCAAAAAGTACAATCTTTGTCCCCATGTGCAGTTGCAAACCGTAGTCTGGCTTTTTTATGGCGGTTTTTGAGCAGTGGCTTCTTCCTTGCTGAGCGGTCTTTCAGGTTATGTCGATATAGGACTCGTTTTACTGTGGATATAGATACTTTTGTACCTGTTTCCTCCAGCATCTTCACAAGGTCCTTTGCTGTTGTTCTGGGATTGATTTGCACTTTTCGCACCAAAGTACGCGTCTCCTTCCTGAGCGGTATGATGGCTGCGTGGTCCCATGGTGTTTATACTTGCGTACTATTGTTTGTACAGATGAACGTGGTACCTTCAGGCGTTTGGAAATTGCTTCCAAGGATGAACCAGACTTGTGGAGGTCTACAATTCTTGGCTGAGGTCTTGGCTGATTTCTTTTGATTTTCCACATGATTTCAAGCAAAGAGGCACTGAATTAGCTTATCAGAAGCTTCTAAAGCCATGACATCATTTTCGGGAATTTTCCAAGCTGTTTAAAGGCACAGTCAACTTAGTGTATGTAAACTTCTGGCCCGCTGGAATTGTGATACAGTGAATTATATGTGAAATAATCTGTCTGTAAACAATTTTTGGGAAAATTACTTGTGTCATGCACAAGGTAGATGTCCTAACCGACTTGCCAAAACTATAGTTTGTTAACAAGAAATTTGTGGAGTGGTTGAAAAACAATTTTTAATGACTCCAACCTAAGTGTATGTAAACTTCTGACTTCAACTGGGTCAGAAGGGCATGTCGAAGTGGGCCGCTTATCTGAATTATTCTTCCTCGTTTCTTTCACTTCCGAACAGGATTCACCTAATGCACAACACAGCGTATAAATATGTTTTAGGACAAGATTCAGCTAATCTACAGCATAGCCTGTAAATGTCTTTAGGACTGGATTCTGCTAAAGTAAAACAGCCTATAAATGTGAATGTGTTTAGGACAGGATTCAACTAATGTAAAACATCCTATAAATGTCTTTAGGACAGGATTCAGCTAATGTAAAACAGCCTATAAATGTCTCTAGGACAGGATTCAGCTAATGTAAAACAGCCTATAAATGTCTTTAGGACAGGATTCAGTTCATGTAAAACACCCTATAAATGTCTTTAGGACAGGATTCAGTTCATGTAAAACAGCCTATAAATGTCTTTAGGACAGGATTCAGTTAATGTAAAACACCCTATAAATGTCTTTAGGACAGGATTCAGTTAATGTAAAACAGCTTATAAATGTCTTTAGGACAGGATTCAGCTAATGTAAAAAATCCTATAAATGTCTTTAGGACAGGATTCAGTTAATGTAAAACAGCTTATAAATGTCTTTAGGACAGGATTCAGTTAATGTAAAACAGCCTATAAATGTCTTTAGGACAGGATTCAGCTAATGTAAAACAGCCTATAAATGTCTCTAGGACAGGATTCAGTTCATGTAAAACACCCTATAAATGTCTTTAGGACAGGATTCAGCTACTGTAAAACAGCCTATAAATGTCTTTAGGACAGGATTCAGCTAATGTAAAACATCCTATAAATGTCTTTAGGACAGGATTCAGCTACTGTAAAACAGCCTATAAATGTCTTTAGGACAGGATTCAGCTAATGTAAAACACCCTATAAATGTATTTAGGACAGGATTCAGCTACTGTAAAACAGCCTATAAATGTCTTTAGGACAGGATTCAGCTACTGTAAAACATCCTATAAATGTGTTTAGGACAGGATTCAGCTAATGTAAAACAGCCTATAAATGTCTTTAGGACAGGATTCAGCTAATGTAAAACAGCCTATAAACGTATTTAGGACAAAGGCCCTTTTGAAAATACTTAATTTATGGATTATCTGTAGATTCGACCACCATTCCCAAATGGATTCCAAATATGCCGTCCTATCTTGCAAGTCAACTAAAATAAAATTACAATTCTGACAGGTTTCCCTTTAAAAAAGCAATGCTTGATGTGCCTGGGTCCAGTCAGACTTACTCCAGAGATAGGGTAAGGGAAATGGCTGGAACATACTGTACAGTTTTCCAGTCAGAATGCTCAACAATAATCAACTCAGCAATTAAAACTGACTGTATCAACAGAGAGAGTGTGTGTGTGTGTGTGTGTGTGTGTGTGCCTGGTTAATGTGTACTGTATGTGTCTGGTTGTTTAAGAGTCTTATACCAATGCTTGTTGAGGCCCGATCCCAATGAGTTGAGAAATTCAGGAAACAGGGGTCCATCCTAACCGGATGCATCTGGACGTAATCACGATTTGTAGAGCCCCATTTCAAACAAGAATCGCACTTGAATGACAGTGATTGAAAGGGCGGTCTTGGCCTCCCTGGTGGCGCAGTGGTCTCTGTGCCACCAGAGACTGGGTTCGAGCCCAGGCTCTGTCGCAGCCGGCCGCGACAGGGAGGTCCATGGGGCGACCCACAATTGGCTTAGTGTTGTCCGGGTTAGGGAGGGTTTGGCCGGTAGGGATGTCCTTGTCTCATCGCGCACTAGCAACTCCTGTGGCGGGCCGGGCACAGTGCACGCTAACCAGGTGTACGGTGTTTCCTCCGACACATTGGTGCGGCTGGCATCCGGGTTGGATGCGAGCTGTGTTAAGAAGCAGTGCGGCTTGGTTGGGTTGTGTTTCGGAGGACGCATGACTCTCGACCTTTGTCTCTCCCAAGCGGGAGTTGTAGCGATGAGACAAGATAGTAACTACTAACAATTGGAAACCATTCAAAAAGGGGGTAAAAAAAAAGAAAGGCGGTCTTCACATCTCATTTGTTCAGGTCAGAGTCCACTGAATATACTTACATCTGGGTCTAACAAATCTCCATGCACATTTCCTTCACGCTCTGTTCTCTACCTCGGTTTATTTAGGCAGCGTTCAAAGCAGTTCCTTTCTGGTCAACAGAGTGGGGTCTAAAAGAGTGGGGGCCTATTGTTTTCAATGGCAAATCATCTATTCCACTCAGAAACTGTGGTCACAGATTGACCGTGAACATTCAGGCACAAGGGATCTGTTAAATTATGGAGTACTTTAAAGCTTTCTACAGGACAATGATTCCACCACCAACATTTTGTTTATCTCTTCATGACGAGTCAAGGTCAAGATTGTCTATGGTCAGAACGGTCCAGTACAATTATCCAAGACTGACTCTTTAACGTAACATATATATCAACAATAGGGTTTCAGTGGCTGGTTTATTTCAAGCTTAATTGATGTTTGTTACCTATCAACCATGTTGACTGTTGAACTGATGACTGTGGGGTTCTGCTAGGCATCAGTTATTAACTGCTTCAGCTGCCTGACTGTTCCATTAAACATACACATCATCATCATCATAAAGCCCGAAGACGTGAATGGATCCTATTTCAGAGCTCTTCCCCACAGCTGTATGCTGTTGTTAGCTCTGCTGACAAGACGTCCTAGACCTATGGGATAACGAATGCAATGTCCTTCTTCCCCTCCTCTTTCTCTAAATAGAGAAGCCTAACATTTACTTCTTATCACTTTCCATTTACAGCTGGTGCCGGCTGTGTTTTATACACAGAAGTTGAGGCTTTAGGAGGTGTAAACAAAGGAACTTGGCTGTTCAATGTACAGAACTACAGGTCATGCTAGTCTGGCTGTGGACCACAGGGGCTGTGTTTACATAGGCAGCCCAATTCAGATCTTTTCCAATTATTTCCATATCTGATACCTATCTGATCTTGTCCCTAATGTGTAAACAGCAACAACAAAAAACACATGGAATCTGATCTTTTGACTTATGATTTACTGTATACCACCACCATATGTGGATCTCAATCCTGATACAATTCTGATGCTACATATGTGACCTCAGTCTAGATGCTCAAATCAGAACTGATTTGCTCTGAAGTGTTCCTTTTTTTGCACATGACCTGCCATTACCATGGCAACCACCCCAACATTTTAACTTCTACATGATCGGTGTCCCTATACTGGGACGTTTGAGCTAACGTGCGCTAATGTGATTAGCATGACAGTTGTAAGTAACATCAAACTTTCCAGGACATAGACATGTCTTATATTGGCAGAAAGCTTAAATTCTTGTTAATCTAACTGCACTGTCCAATTTACAGTAGCTATTACAGTGAAACAATACCATACTATTGTTTGAGGAGAGTGCAAAACAACAAAACACGTACCACAGCAACTGGTTTGATACATTCACCTTTGAAGGTAAATAATTTACTTACACTCTGTAATCTTGCTCTGATTTGTCATCCTGATGGTCCCAGAGATAAAATGTAGCATAGTCGTGTTTGATAAAATCTATTTGTATATTCAAATGTAGGAAGTAGGTTCTACACTTTGTACCCCTGCTTTCTCTGGCTCCACATCCACCCCGCCCGGCCATCTACTTCAGAGGCTACATCTGTGTGAATGAGCAAATCTGATATGGGTAAAATGTCTGGACACTGAGTCTGGACACTCAGAAAAAAAAGATTGGATATGGAAGAAAAATCTGAATTGTGTTCTTCGGGTAGCTGTGTGAACACAGTCAGTTTGTTTACACAGACAGAGTGTTTCTCAAAAGGCTTTTTACAGGGAGAGTGGCAGCAGCTTTTCCAGAAAACCACTATCACAGCTAATTTCAATCATGTTGAAAATTCAGAAAGCCTGTGAAACTGTTCTTGTTTTTTTTTAAACGTTCTTATAGATTCTTATTTGTCACGTAGCTGAGTTAGATCACCTTGGCAGCAGTGGTTGCTGCAGTCTTACTGTTATTCACAATGTGGCGGTGGATGAGTGAGTTTGAATCTCTGATGCAGTTGACATCTATCAGTGGCTGAGGTTTCAGTAAACCAATGTTGCAGATTTAAGTAATGTAGTGTTGGCTACAATAGTGTTGTCATGCAGTACAGTAACAACCACAGTAATTACACAGTATTAATAACATTGTACTGTGTGACCTTGATCATCAATAGAACAGAACACTACACTGAATTCGTATTGTAATGATCACATTGTACCAGATTGCTTAACTATAACAATATTTAAGGCTACTTGAACCATAAGCAGTTGGAGTAGCACTGATTAGATGTTATTGCTCGGCTGTTATTGGCTTCAAACTTAGCACACTTCTCTGATTTGGCTGTGATATGATCCAGTACATCTGAGAAATTAAGTCAGGGCACTTATTGATGTGGCTGTTGTGGTTTGCATGTCATTGAAGAATAAAAACGGTATTGTTTGTGTTGCAAACTTTTGACAGACGTGTATGAAAATATGTGGCTTTGGCAAGATCAAGTCTGAGCCTGGGGGTGAAACAATTACACATTGCCCTAAATGGTCTGAAAGGCCACTTTCCCGTTAATTGGCTCTGTCTTGCGTATTAGGCGGAAATTCCCCATTATGAAATTCCACAACAAATGAAGGGTGCACATCTATGGGCATTGTGATGCCGACTGACACAACAAGAAGAGAACACTGTGTTTATCCTGAAAGGAAATAGAGCAACACTGAATGATACAGTGAGAAAGTATCCAAACTTTGGTCTTAACAAAAGTATCCCATCTAAATGAAAAGGTTCTTTGGAAAGAGAAGTGGAGGGCAGGGCAGAATAATGGTTACAGATGCAGGATCTTAATTTGACCAGTTTCTCACAACAGGAAAGAATCCTACTTCAAAAGGAAATGTGAATTATTGTGTGGGTTATAATTAATTGTTTTGATGAGGAGGCCTTCATGTGGTGTCGAAGAAGGCGTGACAGAACCTGTAAACACACCTGGAGCAATTTCCTGAACATGAAAAAAAGATTTCCCCCAACAGCGATATAAACAGGAAACCATAAACAGTCACTAGATGGTCTGGTCTCTGGGTTGGACCTACTGATGGATGTATTCACTCTGCTCTGTGGTGTGTGTGTGTGTGTGTGTGTGTGTGTGTGTGTGTGTGTGTGTGTGTGTGTGTGTGTGTGTGTGTGTGTGTGTGTGTGTGTGTGTGTGTGTGTGTGTGTGTGTGTGTGCATGCATGCGAATTTGTGTGATCTGTGGATAGGGATGTGAAGCACCTATAAACTGTGCTTGACTGTGTTTATCTGGTCAGACGAAGACTCAACATCGTGTCTTGAGTTTACAACCAGCATCACAAACATTGTACCTGCTCAACCTCAAACCTTGATTCATGGTTTCCTGGAAAGTCAAACTAAAATCTTATGGAGTAAAACAAAATAATGTACCATCTTTGTGAGTGCTGGCTGCCTTTATTTATAAAGCATTGGGGGGGGGGGGGGCTCATCTAAAATCCAGAATCAAACGTGTGGACATTCATCTGGGCCAAAGAACAATCACACTGTCTTAGAAAAAAAGGTTTCCCAAATGAACCCTCTGTAGAAAAGGTTCTACAAGGAACCCAAAAGTGTTGGCTGCAATAGTTTTTACCTGGAACCAAAAAGGGTTCTTCAAATAGTTATTCTATGGGGACAGCCGATGAACCCTTTGAGGTTTTAGATATACACTGTTAGAAAACAAAACATCACAAGGTGCTAACATCCCAGCATCATAAGGTGCTAACATCCCAGCATCATACGGTTTAAACATCCCAGCATCATAAGGTGCTAACATCCCAGCATCACAAGGTGCTAACTTCCCAGCATCACAAGGTGCTAACATCCCAGCATCACAAGGTGCTAACATCCCAGCATCATACGGTTCTAACATCCCAGCATCACAAGGTGCTAACATCCCAGCATCACAAGGTGCTAACATCCCAGCATCACAAGGTGCTAACATCCCAGCATCACAAGGTGCTAACATCCCAGCATCACAAGGTGCTAACATCCCAGCATCATACGGTGCTAACATCCCAGCATCACAAGGTGCTAACATCCCAGCATCATAAGGTACTAACATCCCAGCATCACAAGGTGCTAACATCCCAGCATCACAAGGTGCTAACATCCCAGCATCACAAGGTGCTAACATCCCAGCATCACAAGGTGCTAACATCCCAGCATCATAAGGTGCTAACATCCCAGCATCACAAGGTGCTAACATCCCAGCATCATAAGGTGCTAACATCCCAGCATCACAAGGTGCTAACATCCCAGCATCATAAGGTGCTAACATCCCAGCATCATACGGTTCTAACATCCCAGCATCATAATGTGCTAACATCCCAGCATCACAAGGTGCTAACATCCCAGCATCATAATGTGCTAACATCCCAGCATCATAAGGTGCTAACATCCCAGCATCATACGGTTCTAACATCCCAGCATCATAAGGTGCTAACATCCCAGCATCATAAGGTACTAACATCCCAGCATCACAAGGTGCTAACATCCCAGCATCATAAGGTGCTAACATCCCAGCATCATAAGGTGCTAACATCCCAGCATCACAAGGTGCTAACATCCCAGCATCATAAGGTACTAACATCCCAGCATCATACGGTTCGAACATCCCAGCATCATAAGGTGCTAACATCCCAGCATCACAAGGTGCTAACATCCCAGCATCATACGGTTCTAACATCCCAGCATCATAAGGTGCTAACATCCCAGCATCATACGGTTCTAACATCCCAGCATCATAAGGTTCTAACATCCCAGCATCATAAGGTACAAACAGCCCAGCATCATAAGGTGCTAACATCCCAGCATCATAAGGTGCTAACATCCCAGCATCATAAGGTACTAACATCCCAGCATCATAAGGTGCTAACATCCCAGCATCATAAGGTACTAACATCCCAGCATCACAAGGTGCTAACATCCCAGCATCATAAGGTGCTAACATCCCAGCATCATAAGGTACTAACATCCCAGCATCATAAGGTGCTAACATCCCAGCATCATAAGGTACTAACATCCCAGCATCACAAGGTGCTAACATCCCAGCATCATAAGGTACTAACATCCCAGCATCATTATGTGCTAACATCCCAGCATCATAAGGTGCTAACATCCCAGCCTAATAAGGTGCTAACACCCCAGCATCATAAGGTACTAACATCCCAGCATCATAAGGCGTCATCCATTGACAAACTTCATTAGTGAACAAAAGTACTTCAACAGGGGAATGGTCTATTATGCAACTGTACATCATGGTGATTAATGGTGGGTAGTATGATAAGCATGATCTGCAGTAGTCTGGAGTGTCTGTGAAATACTGTTACAGCATCCAGCTGGCAGGAGGCTCCACTACCAGTGAACACCATTTGTCTACAACCAACACACCGATTTTGGGAACAAAGACTGTTGAGAAAGTTATCCAAATGTTCTCAGAACATGATTTTGGCAAATGGACAATTTCTTACAATGAATTTCAAGCACACATGCATGTACGCACACATACCATTCTACTGTTTATTTTGATCCGGTTTATCCACGGCAAAGATATATATTTTCCATAATAATTTTTAACTAATTAATTTGTTCAATACACTCTTCAAACATGTTGAGCATGCAAGTTGCGCATGCAGTCTATAGCCTAACTATAATCAACAAGGCAGCTTTATTATCTTTGTAGCCCTAAATGTTTAACATTTCAGAGTAGACTATTCACTTGCTGAACATAAATGAACGCATATTGCGACGACAGGTAGGCCTATCCAATGGACACCATCAATAGAGGGATTTGTGATCAATTCACTTCAGCCTATTTATTTTATTAGCCTACACGATTATTTTACATTTAAAAAAATGTACTGAACAACTTTGCACTTAGAATAACATCCTCAAAACCACCCATTGAATTCAAAAGTTTGTCTATAAAACCTACATTATGTTTCCAAGTATGTCCCTCAAAAGGATAATTAGGCATATACACTGAGACTTTGTGAGCAAATTCGTTAAATCACAACATTTTTGTATTATTTAAATGTAGACTAGGTTTGCATACACAACAAACAAAAAAAGCGTGCGGAAAATGTATAAACTTACAATGTGGCTGATGCACTATCTGGTGCGCGCAGGCAGGAATCCCATTCCCTTATAGAACCCAAAGCCCAATCTTGTTCTACAGAAATTGGTGCGGCCGGCCACTCCTCACACCCCGCTCCGAATCATCGAATGGTTAGGCAAAGAGTAGCCTACAGTATTCATCACGCTACTTTTCGGTATAGTCTACACGACCTGTGCGTCATACACACCCCTACATCCCCCTGAATTAGTTCTACCGGGAAACTTTATGTTCGGAGCCGCGGGAAGGAATTCTAAGGAAATTCTGAAGCAGATAGAAATAGTAAAGTGATGTAACAGCAGTGGTTATTTGTACCAGGAGACTAACACCATTAAAATAATATTAGCCTTTACAATATAGGCCAAGTGTTGTTGGTCTTTATCGGTTATGCAAGGCTCTCTCAATTTGGATGAATTGGTGCCTCTAGAGAAATTCAAAAGGCTGATTGAGGACCATTTGTTTTCTATGATTGTGTTTTGCAAGAGGAGCGAGAATGTGCCTCGAGTGCTATATGCTCTTCAACGTTAAATGAGATTTACAAACCTCACAACCTTGCCAAACCTCACAACCTTGCCTTGCTTTTCTGTAACTTTCAGTGACAATTACTAACACCTTTGATCATTTTGCTGTTACCTATCCAGACCTAGCAGATCTACAAAACAGGAGTGGACCAGGGTACAGAACATTTTGGGGTGAAATATAACTGCACTTCTCTGCTCTAAGACACCCCACTCCAAAACACACCTTCAGTGAACTCCATCCCATTTCTGACACCAGTGCAGAAGAAGTTGGGGCTCCCGAGTGGGGCAGCAGTCTAAGGCACTGCATCTCAGTGCTAGAGGCATCACTACAGACACCCTGGTTCAAATCCAGGCTGTATCACAACTGGCTGTTATTGGGAGGCCCATAGGGCGGCGCACAATTGGCCCAGCATCATCCGGGTTTGGCCGGTGTAGGCTGTCATTGTAAATAAGAATTTGTTCTTAACTGACTTGCCTAGTTAAATAAAAAAAGTTGTGATGCCAAGAGGTCTGACTCTGAAACCTTTTTCACTCAGCAGACATTTATCCTCGGGCAACACTTGTCACTTTGCTCCTGCTTGTCAAGGTTTAAACTCAGTCCAGTTACCATGCTAACCCCACACTGGCATATAATAGCCTAGGCCAGTGGTTCCCAGCTCCGGTTCTCCAGTATCCCCAACAGTACACAGTATTATTGTAGTCCCGGACAAGCACACTTCAACTTGTCAACTAATCATCAGGCCCTCAATGAGTTGAATCAGGTATGTTTGTCTGGGCTACAACACGTGTGCTGTGGGGGTACTCGAGGACTGGAGTTGGGAACTGGTGGGCTAGGCTACCCCTAGTTACATTTATGGCCTCATTTAGCATGCTATAAAACTCTCACCACAGAACTGCAGCATACACAACCCTTTTTACATAAGTATTTTTTATATGCAATTTTAGGCATGAATTGCCTCCCACGCCACTCTGCCTCCTGAACAATGAAATATATTTGTTCCCAGATCATTGGTTTTCGGTCTACACTCCCTGAATGTAATAGCTGAGTGAGTTAGGAATTGAGCTCAACCCTGCATCTTTTTAAATAAACATGACAAGACTGATTTCTCAACATAAAAAATGTACTTCCAGTGTACTTGTATTTGGCAACTCATGTTTAGATGTCATATGCTGATGTGGCGGGCTAATGGTCTGATGAATACTTTGCGGTAGGCTTGTCTTAGTTTGTTTAGACACGTGCGAGCATAGCCGCGGGAAGTAGGAGTACTGAGGGTGCTGCATCACCCCCTGAAAAATCTGAATTAAAAAAAGACATATATATATATATATATATATCACAAAAGAAGTGCACTGGGCCTTTACTATTATTAGCAGATTGATATTGATCTGTGTAGTGCAGGAAAAACATTTATTCAGCATCTCAGCTTTGGCAAAAAAGGTAGTGTAATTAAGAACAGTATCTTTCAGGATTCAATTGTTGGAATTGTAAGAGTTGTTGCCCTGTCAATTTCTCCACAATTGTCATTCTAACGGAATCCAGAAAGAACAAAACCCTGTCCTCAATCATTTACATCAAAAGGTCGAAAGTAATGGGCATAGACACAAAACATCCACAACAAATTAAATATTTTTCTTAATCAAATAACATGGGAAACAACCACTTTTTGTGCAGTATTAATTTACCATCCTTACAAACCAGTTAATGTAAATGTACATTACTGTATTGTACATAGGCTGGTCATCTAGGTTTGTACCTGTAGACTTTCCATCACCATGAGGAAAAACAATGCACAATACAGTAATTAAGTACATTGAGACATCAAGTCTATTCTTTAAAAGTGCCTTCCTCACCATCTTAAATAAGCATGCCCCATTCAAAAAATGTAGAACCAGGAACAGATACAGTGAGGGAAAAAAGAATTTGATTGGCAAACGTACAAACTCAGCAGGGAATCAAATACTTTTTTCCCTCACTGTATAGCCCTTGGTTCACTCCAGACCTGACTGCCCTTGACCAGCACAAAAACATCCTGTGGCGTACTGCATTGGCATCAAATAGCCCCCGTGATATGTAACTTTTCAGGGAAGTTAGGAACCAATATACACAAGCAGTTAGGAAAGCTAAGGCTAGCTTTTTCAAACAGAAATTTGCATCCTGTAGCACAAACTCAAAAAAGTTCTGGGACACTGTAAAGTCCATGGAGAATAAGAGCACCTCCTCCCAGCTGCCCACTGCACTGAGACTAGGAAACACTGTCACCACCGATAAATCCACTATAGTCGAGATATTCAACTGCCCTACACCCCCCACATCAACTCGCCCAAGCTTCCCCCATTTCTCCTTCACCCAAATCCAGATAGCTGATGTTCTGAAAGAGCTGCAAAATCTGGACCCCTACAAATCAGCCGGGCTAGACAATCTGGACCCTCTCTTTCTAAAATGATCTGCTGAAATTGTTGCAACCCCGATCACTAGCCTGTTCAACCTCTCTTTCGTATCGTCTCAGATCCCCAAAGATTGGAAAGGTGCCGCGGTCATCCCCCTCTTCAAAGGGGCAGACACTCTAGACCCAAACTGCTACAGACCTGTATCTATCCTATCCTGCCTTTCAAAGGTCTTCGAAAGCCAAGTTAACAAACAGATCACAGACCATTTCGAATTCCACCGTACCTTCTCCGCTATGCAATCTGGCTTCCGAGCTGGTCATGGGTGCACCTCAGCCACGCTCAAGGTCCTAAACGATATCATAACTGCCATCGATAAGAGACAATACTGTGCAGCCGTATTCATCGACCTGGCCAAGGCTTTCGACTCCTCTCAAAACTGCCTCGCCTGGTTCACCAACTACTTCTCTGATAGAGTTCAGTGTGTCAAATCGGAGGGCCTTTTGTCCGGACCTCTGGCAGTCTCTACGGGGGTGCCACAGGGTTCAATTCTCGGGCCGACTCTCTTCTCTGTATATATCAATGATGTCGCTCTTGCTGCTGGTGATTCTCTGATCCCCCTCTACGCAGACGACACCATTCTGTATACTTCTGGCCCTTCTTTGGACACTGTGCTAACTAACCTCCAGACGAGCTTCAATGCCATACAACTCTCCTTCCGTGGCCTCCAACTGCTCTTAAATGCAAGTAAAGCTAAATGCATGCTCTTCAACTGATCGCTGCCCACAGCTGCCCGCCCGTCCAGCATCACTACTCTGGACGGTTCTGACCTAGAATATGTGGACAACTACAAATACCTAGGTGTCTGGTTAGACTGTAAACTCTCCTTCCAGACCCACATTAAGCATCTCCAATCCAAAAATTAAATCTAGAATCGACTTCCTATTTCGCAACAAAGCATCCTTCACTCATGCTGCCAAACATACCCTCGTAAAACTGACTATCCTACCGATCCTTGACTTCGGCAATGTCATTTACAAAATAGCCTCCAAAAATCTACTCAACAAATTGGATGCAGTCTATCACAGTGCCATCCTTTTTTTCACCAAAGCCCCATATACTACCCACCACTGCGACCTGTACGCTCTCGTTGGCTGGCCCTCGCTTCATTCTCGTCGCCAAACCCACTGGCTCCAGGTCATCTACAAGTCTTCGCTAGGTAAACCCCCGCCTTATCTCAGTTCACTGGTCACCATAGCAGCACGCGCTCCAGCAGGTATATTTCACTGGTCACCCCCAAAGCCAATTCCTCTTTGGCCACCTTTCCTTCCAGTTCTCTGCTGCCAATGACTGGAACGAACTGTAAAAAATTGCTGAAGCTGGAGACTCTTATCTCCCTCACTAACTTTAAGCACCAGCTGTCAGAGCAGCTCACAGGTCATTGCACCTGTACATAGCCCATCCAACTACCTCAGCCCCATACTGTATTTATTTATTTTGCTCCTTTGCACCCCAGTATCTTTACTTTTACATTCATCTTCTGCACATCTATCACTCCAGTGTTTAATTACTATATCGTAATTACCTCGCCACTATGGCCTATTTTATTGCCTTACCTCCCTTATCTTACCTCATTTGCACACACTGTATATAGACTTTTTCTATTGTATTATTGACGATGTTTGTTTATTCCATGTGTAACTATGTGTTGTTGTATGTGTCGAACTGCTTTGCTTTATTTTGGCCAGGTCGCAGATGTAAATGAGAACCTGTTCTCAACTAGCCTACCTGGTTAAATAAAGGTGAAATAAATAAATAAAATAAAAAAGTGGTTTGTGATGATATGATGTGATGATGTGGCTCAGTTGGTAACACATGGTGCTAACAATGATGGGGTTGTGGGTTCTATTCTCACTGGGAATCAGTACAAAAAAGAATGCACTTACTACTGTAAATTGGATAAGAGTGTCTACTAAAATGGAAAAGGAATGAATAGACTGTTTCAGTTTTCATATAGAAATAAGTTGCATTTGCAAAGTATTTCAAGAAACTGGAAAACATAAACTCAGCAAAAAAAAATGTTTTCCTTTTTCAGGACCCTGTCTTTCAAAGATAATTCATCAAAATCCAAATAACTTCACAGATCTTCATTGTAAAGGGTTTAAACACTGTTTTCCATGCTTGTTTAATGAACCACAAACAATTAATGAACATGCACCTGTGGAACGGTTGTTAAGACACTAACAGCTTACAGACAGTAGGCAATTAAGGTCACAGTTATGAAAACTTGGGACACTAAAGAGGCCTTTCTACGGACTCTGAAAAACACCAAAAGAAAGATGCCCAGGGTCCCTGCTCATCTGCGTGAACGTGCCTTAGGCATGCTGCAAGGGGGCATGAGGACTGCAGATGTAGCCAGGTCAGTAAATTGCGATGTCCGTACTGTGAGACGCCTAAGACCACACTACAAGGAGACATGACGGACAGCTGATCATCCTCGCAGTGGCAGACCACGTGTAACAACATCTGCACAGGATCGGTACATCCGAACATCACACCTGCGGGATAGGTACAGGATGGCAACAACAACTGCCCGAGTTACACCAGGAATGCACAATCCCTCCATCAGTGCTGAGACTGTCCGCAATAGGCTGAGAGAGGCTGGACTGAAGGCTTGTAGGCCTTTTGTAAGGGAGGTCCTCACCAGACATCACCGGCAACAACATCGCCTATGGGCACAAACCCACCGTCGCTGGACCAGACAGGACTGGCAAAAAGTGCTCTTCACATGACGAGTCGCGGTTTTGTCTCACCAGGGGTGATGGTCGGATTTGCGTTTATCGTCGAAGGAATGAGCGTTACACCGAGGCCTGTACTCTGGAGCGGGATCGATTTGGAGGTGGAGGGTCCGTCATGGTCTAGGTCGGTGTGTCACAGCATCATCGGACTGAGCTTGTTGTCATTGCAGGCAATCTCAACGCTGTGCGTTACAGGAAATACATCCTCCTCCCTCATCTGGTACCCTTCCTGCAGGCTCATCCTGACATGACCCTCCAGCATGACAATGCCACCAGCCATACTGCTCGTTCTGTGCGTAATTTCCTGCAAGACAGGAATGTCAGTGTTCTGCCATGGCCAGCGAAGAGCCCGGATCTCAATCCCATTGAGCACGTCTTCGACCTGTTGGATCGGAGGCTGAGTGCTAGGGCCATTCCCCCCAGGAATGTCTGGGATCTTGCAGGTGCCTTGGTGGAAGAGTGGGGTAACATCTCACAGCAAGAACGGGCAAATCTGGTGCAGTCCATGAGGAGGAGATGCACTGCAGTATTTAATGCAGCTGGTGGCCACACCAGATAATGACTGTTACTTTTGATTTTGACACCCCCCCCCCCCCCCCCTTTGTTCAGGGACACATTATTCCATTTCTGTTAGTCACATGTCTGTGGAACATGTTCAGTTTATGTCTCAGTTGTTGAATCTTGTTATGTTCATACAAATATTTACACATGTTAAGTTTGCTGAAAATAAACACAATTGACAGAGAGAGGACGTTTCTTTTTTTGAGTTTATATCAAGCAAGTATTTTTATATTCCACAAGTATTATCAGATTAATTGTTTTGTACAGATAATGATTAGACTTAAGTTACAAATGCTGGTAAACACTCAAATACATTTAGTTTTCACAAAAGTGGTGCACTGGGTTTTTACTTGTCCTGTATTAGCAGACCAGTATAGGCTGTGTGTGCGTTTCAAAATAGTGAATCTGGAAAAATCTGAATAAAGGCAGTGTGGCGGTTAGTATGGTAGAACCTTGTTTTGTAAATTTAAGTGATCGGCACTGGCAGCTTGTGGACATTTCACACAACTCAGTTGACTTGCGTCCAAGACAGACAGCCTCTCACAGCATCCTCAGAGACAGACAGACCCTCACAGAATCCTCAGAGACAGACAGACCCTCACAGCATCCTCAAAGCCAGCCCCTCACAGCATCCTCAAAGCCAGCCCCTCACAGCATCCTCAGAGACAGTCCCTTACAGCATCCTCGGAGACAGTACAGTACGTTCTGATGGCATGACATGTGTGTACAGAAGTTTAAGGGCATCTAAATACACCTCTCTGGAAGTAACCCTCATTTTGACAGCGACACACTGTATCCGTGCTCTTCTTATCGAAACATTCCTCAACTTCAACCCTCTAAAGACGTTTTCATCTTTGCTTGCAATACAATTCTTTAACCACTAGAAGTTGTGCTTATGCATGGAGACTTTCCCATCATTTATCAAAGGTGCGTGCACACAGAAAACACTAAACCTTGCGTGCGCCTGTTTTCCTCGAATATTGGTATTTATTATTTGGAACTTGATGGTAAAGTGATTTTCTTACATTTTTTGAACAATTTCTTTTTTTTACAGTATAAAACATCCACATACAAACGAGAACATACAGACGCACACAAACATTGACTAAATCCTCCCTGCCCAGACCCACCTGCTCACATCTCCGCGACTGTGTCACTCTCCGTCAAACTGCACCATTTTGTTTCTCTCCGTCGTCGCCCACGTGCTTTCAACATTTAGATAATAACGCATTTGACCTTTCCATTGTGTTACTGCTGGAAGATTGGTTGATTTACAGTTTTTAAGTATATGTTTTATTTTCAAGATTATTGACAAGCAAAATGTTGTCCAAACTATGTTGTATCTCACTGCACGCTCATATGCCATGTCTTGAAATATTAAGACAGGAGGATTAAAAGTACATTTACATTGTAATACTTCTGACAGACAACTTCCTAACTCCGCCCATAACTTTTGGATTTTATAGCATTCCCAGAATGCATGGATTACTGAGTAAATGTTAGTATAACTTTTAAGACATTACTCTACTCATTACTTGTGCTGTAGAATTTGTGAATGTTGTCTCTTGTGTATTAAATTCTATACATTAGTTTATACTGGATTAACTGTACATTTTAGTTAACTGTAATTTTCTTAGTGATGTTCCAACATTACCTCCATCTTGTGCCAATTTCAGTTATTTTAAAATCTTGGTAGATTATATATTTGTCAGTTGGAAAGTGTGCATATTTCCGCAAACAGCTCAGACCATGGTTATGCACAAATTGTCGTCTACTATCTCACATAGTATGTCGTATAATATTTATTTTACTTTTATCACAGTATATAGGCCTAAATCATAGCCTCATCATATCATATGACCTTCCCTATATATGTCACTCCCTTTAAGTCTTTCCCCAGGTGTCGTTGTTTCGATTTCAGTTCCATGTCTGTGTGCTGTTAGTGTTTCTGCTTTTGGATGATGTTTATTTTATTAAAACACTCCCTGAACTTGCTTCCCGACTCTCAGCGCATATCGTTACAGCAGGACATGTTTCTCCTTGTCTGACATGACTGGTTTATTACCGCTACACAACAAATGTTAAGCTACCGTTTATCTCGCTCATTCAATAAGCAGCCTCCAAAGTAAATAGACCGGTAGCCTATTTACAATATTTGACAATATGGGTATAGTAGCCTATTGCTGTGAGATAGGAGAGTGACTTCATAGCCTATTTAATCTCAGAGCCTATACCAAGTTAGGAGATACAATCATCTATTGATCAACTAAATGTTGAACAAGAATACCAGTGTGCAATTTACTTTGAGTGATTGTGTAATTCTTTGCCCCTGTCTACCATGTTGTTGTTCAGCCCACCATGCTGAACGTTTCCATCCATACTTTGGAGTATGATGGTCTGTCAGTTGTGGCAGCCAGGTTGCATGCGGGATGCATGTATCTGCATGTTTGGCCTTCGCAGTTCCTGACTTCCATTATGTTAGCCTGAGGGCAAAACAGGCCCACCTGAGACAAAGACCAGTCCATATCAGATTTGAATTGCATGCTGCAGGCACTTATCTGCATGTGAACTTATTCTTAATGGAGGCTGCTAACAATGGCCGGAACGGAGCAAATGGAATGGCATCAAACACCTGGAAAACATGTGTTTGATACCATTCCACTGGTTCCACTCCAGTCATTTCCACAAGCCTGAGTTCCCCAATTAAGGTGCCACCAAACTCCTGTGTTAGAGCAAGAGATTTCTGTTTTTCTCATGTCTGAGGAAATGAGAAATCTATTGTACATTAAAAAACAATTTACCAGGACACTTTGACACAGCTTTTAGCTTCCGTGTTGCATAAGAGTGAGATAGAAGGTAGCTGGGCGCTTGACTCGTCAATGTTTCCTTCAAGGCCAAGTTTATAGCAATGAAAGGACTCTTTCAGGTCTGATCTGGGGTGAGCCAAATGCTATTTGAGATCCATTACATTGTTTAGATTGGACTTTGCAGACACTTGAATCTAACAACTTTAGCCAAGAAATGTGTTCTCATTCTTCGCACAGTCTTGTTCAGTTGACTGAGTCAGACCTCCATGTCATTCTGAGGTGAAGACTGTGAGATTGTTATAATGTGAGGAAGTGCATCCTGTAGAAACTTCTCTAAGAGGACATTGAACCTTCAGAGGGCCTTGAATCTTCACTACTGGCAACATTTTTAGGCCACACACAGCGATACTTCATCCAAAATGAGTTAAAAAAAACAGCAAAGATTGCACTGTGTGCTATGTATTTGTGTAGCCTACTTTATTAAATCCCCTGTAATTTACTCTATCGGCCTCAGTAGAATCTGCTGTAAGGTAGCAGTAAGGATTGTGTGGGGTGTAACTGTATGAGATGGGAGGATACTTTGCAGGTGAGCCCCACCCTCTCCTGTTGCACAGACTGCTAGCAGAGAGAGCAGCAAACACACCTGGACAACCCAAACCTGTGGGATATTCACATTTTAACACATATCCAAAAGAGAGAAAGGTAAGAAATGCCACTTTATTAAACACATACGTATTCTAAAGTGCTTAGAACCTACCACTGGTCACTTTTGAAGAGTTTGGAACAAATCCATTTGTCAGTTTAGAACCATACCACTTTAGAATGGTAAGGAAACCTCTCCGTTGTCAAGTGTGGATTCAATGGGAATAGACATGAAATTCAACACTTGAATGCATCTGAAGTTAAGTCATAAGCATTATGCACCAAAGCATTTGGAAATACCAGTATTGGAAAATAATTTGTCAATAAAAAAACATTTTAAACACTGTACTTTATTTTGAAAAGCATTTACTCTTGTTGACTTGTTGAAGGTAGGTAGTAGGTACCGATGTTAACTGAGGAAAATTCTGATGCATTTATATTTGGATGATGATTACAAAGGCCTACAACAGGATGTATGGAGGCTGGGTGTGAAGAGGGGTTTCAGGCTTTGACCACCAAAGCTGGATGTGCTTAAACATTCTCTTTTTATTGAATATTTTTCTTTGGCCTAGGTTCTCCTGAAGTCCCTTCTCCCCTGCGTCTCAGGAGGGCCTGTCCCATGATGAACCTGACCGGTGCTGTTCTACTTCTCTCGTTGGTGTCGCTAGTCCACGGTGCCTGCTCTCTCAATGGGAGGAACAGAGGAGACCTCTATGGTAGGCTATCAAGCCAAGCTGTAGCTGAGTAGCCTTGCTCTCCTGCCCACTCTTTTTTTACTTAGCAAGATGTTATGCCAATGCTTAATATCTGTTGAACATTTGCCAAAGCAAAGCATAAAACACAAGAATCCTTAATGTTGCCAAGTGAAAGGGTAGTACATATTAATTTTGATGCACTTTAAAGGGCAACTCCATCACATTTCAACCTCATCTTCATCATCTCCAGCACCGTACCATTGTCAACACGTGGAAACAACATGTCTACTTTTTGTATAATAAAAAAAAAAAGTGAAAACATCCTACCCGATGACATCATCAAAAGTTTAAACATTTTAAAAACAGTGATTTTAGAACACTATGAGATTGGCGGTGACGTGGGGATCAAGAAAAATAGCCTCCCTCTGGCTAGAAACTCGTTGAAGGTTTTGAAAATCACTCACCAATCTACACACAATACCCCATAATGACAAAGCAAAAACAGGTTTTTAGAAATGTTTGCAAAAAAAAAAAAATGAAATATCACATTTACATAAGTATTCAGACCCTTTACTCAGTACTTTGTTGAAGCACCATTCGCAGCGATTACAGCCTTGAGTCTTCTTGGGTACGACTCTACAAACTTGGCACACCTGTATTTGGGGAGTTTCTCCCATTTATCTCTGCAAATCCTCTCAAGTTCTGTCAGGTTGGATGGGGAGTGTCACTGCACAGCTATTTTCAGGTCTCTCCAGTGATGTTCGATCGTGTTCAAGTCCGGGCTCTGGCTGGGCCACTCAACGACATTCAGAGACTTGTCCCGAAGCCACTCTTGCATTGTCTTGGCTATGTGCTTAGGGTCGTTGTCCTGTTGGAAGGTGAACCTTCGCCCCAGTCTGTGGCCTTGAGCGCTCTGGAGCAGGTTTTCACCAAGGAGCTCTCTGTACTTTGCTCCGTTCATCTTTCCCTCGATACTGACTAGTCTCACAGTCCCTGCCACTGACAAATAGCCCCACAGTATGATGCTACCACCACCATGCTTCACCGTAGGGATGGTGCCAGGTTTCCTCCAGACGTGACGCTTGGTATTCAGGCCAAAGAGTTCAATCTTGGATTCATTAGACCAGAGAATCTTGTTTCTCATGGTCTGAGAGTCTTTAGGTTCCTTTTGGCAAACTCCAAGCGGGCTGTCTGGCTACTCTAACATAAAGGCCTAATTGGTGGAGTGCTGCAGAGTTGGTTGTCCTTCTGGAAGGTTCTCCCATCTCCACAGAGGAAATCTGGAGCTCTTTCAGATTGACCATCGGGTTCATTGTCACCTCCCTGACCAAGGCCCTTCTCCCCATTTTTGCAAGTCTTGTCGTAGACAATCGGTTCAAATATAACGCTGACAAGAACTTGTGAAATCAATTAGGCTTTTAATACAAAGTATATCAAAGCCGGAATGGTCCGCGGAACACACACCCCGCTTCCCAGCCCCGGCTCCAGTCTTTATACACATATAGCATATGGGTCCAACCCATATGCAAATAAGCATACTTCCCTTAATCCTTCCTGCCACCATTATCTTTTTAGTTCAGGCTTCCTGCTTGTTCATGCCTACTAACGCCCATATCTGCTTTCAGTTAGATTATAATAGTGGCCAGACCCGTGCTTGTCTTAAAAATAATATATGTCCATCTATCCTATAGGCCTATGACTTAGCCCTGTATTTAACTCAGTGCCTCAGCATGTTCTCTGGTATGTGTGCCCTTATTGGAATCGGCAGACTATGTGTCTCTTCTATCATTAGTGTGTCCAGTTGCCTTAGGCGCCTATTTCTCTGGTATGTATGCTCTTAGTGGAATGGGCAGACTATGTGTCTAGTCTGTCCAGTTGCCCTAGGTGCCTATTTCTCTGGTATGTGTGCCCTTAGTGGAATCAGCAGACTATGTGTCTCTTCTCTTCGTGTGGTCTGTTTTTTAATGTTCAGCTGTCCTATGCCTTTATGTGTTATCTATGTGTCTCATTTACTCCTACAAATCCCTCCTCTGGGGCTAATTAGCCACATACATTATGCAAATATGACTTTGGAATGGTAAATGAGAATACCTATGATGGACAATAAAATAAACAAACAAAGTAAAGCATATAAACCAACTGGACCAAACATCTCCAATTTGTTAATGTGAAATAGGAGTAAAAGATCAAATCAGAAACATTAAAGAAAACCTAACTATACCAAACATTTCAACATTATCCTCCCTTGCAGACACCTACCAACCTTTGTTAGATGATTAAAGACATAGTCCATAGACACTTGTAACCGGAATACCCTCTGTTACCTAACATGTTTTTGTAAAATGATCCTATTTTTAGAAGGCAAAACTAACTTTAATTAAAAGAAAATATATATGTTCATCGATATATATCTAAAAATTCAAAGAAACATACAAAGAACACAAAGCATTAGGAAAATTATAAATGCTAAAACCCCATTATCTAGGAGCACAGTCCTCATCCTTACAAATAAGACAATCTCCTCTTTGACACTTGACACAGAAAAAAGGTTCTGGGTGATGGTTATGACCATCCTCATGAATTTTTGTACACCACTTGCAATTGTGACGCAAATGACACTTTTTGTGGACATGTATAAGTAAACATTCATCTGAACTGGGTAATTGAACATATACATGGAAACCATCCTTACGAAAATCGTGACACGCATGACCACCCCCCCCCCCCCCAATCACTTCATAGAGACAGTTAGGGTTACCAAAGGGGCAGTCAAGAGGTCCTCCAACCGCATTGCAAGGCTTTCCATACTTATTGGTATAATTGCCTGGGCTTCCCGGTACAGGATCAATCACCACAGGAGGGTCATCTCTCCTTACAGACATCTGTTTAACTGTTGTCTGAACCACAATTGACTTTACCAGGGGTATAACACAACAAAATGCAATACCCAGAGCCAATAACCCTCCTCCCAACATGATGGCCATCCTAGCAAACATGGCTCCCCACTTTCCTAACGCTAGGTCCAACCAATCCCATACATGAGAGTCTAAACCAGCATTAGCCTTTACTTCTGCTCGTAATCCTTTGAGTTTGGCCATAGCAATATTGGGAATAAAGGTGCAACAGTCATCCCCAAACATGACACAAACTCCACCCTTCTCCGCTAAGAGCCAATTGAGAGCCTGTCTATTTTGCCAAGTCATTTTACTGGTAGCCTGTACCTGTTCCCCCAATGCCGTTAGAGCCGAGTCAGTATAGTTAATGAATCTCTGTTGGTTATAGTATATATAATTAATCCACTCTAAGTTCTTATTTGATGTTATCCACAAGAATATAGATTCAAATCCTGATTTAACCTCATCTCTGGCCTTGAAATCCCAAGGTACACCTCTAAGCAGTCCAATTGCATTAAGGTATACCTCAGGATCCTTCTCATAAGCCCTTTTAACTCTAGGTTTAACATAGTCATCATGGGGTGATTTAATAATAGTAACCTATTTAATTGCTCTAACTAAGGCACAAAGACCAATCCATCCATCAGACAATACATTCAACAGTTAGTTTCTGGATGTGTGGAAAGAACAATCAGCAATACCTCTGTCTTGATTTTTCAACATAGTAAGAGATGGCGCAACCTGAGTTATGTGACCACACAACCCTTTTCTATTCATAATCAACCCTTTATCATTACTTTTACGAACTCCCACATTCTCTAACACCCAAATAGTATCACTTCTACAGTGGTGTTTCCTACATCAATTCCTTCGGTGTGGTGTCTGTAAAAACATTCATATTTTCCTTTAACCACGGTACCTCTGTCTAATTGAGGTACATTTAATTCAGTTCTAATGTTATAGGCAGCACAATCATTGTCTCCCAGCATGGTCTCATTCAACATAGTTTTACCCCTAGTGCTTACCCAGAGCAATCCTACATTTTATGTCACACAAGGGAATAGAATACTTTCTATTGGTACAATGGTCATTTTTCCAACTTACACAGTTTTTAAATTATGCTGGTTCAGAGACTATTAAAAGATCAGACAAAGGTGATTTTCTACACAAAATACAATTGTCCATTCTGTGTTTGTTTGCCATATACTTAGCCCATTCGTATCACTCGTTCGTCACTCCTTCTCGTGTGGTGTCCTTGAGTGGTTCTGATTCTGATATATCTAATTCTGTTGCTTTTTCAATGTTCTTATCTTGAGGTAGATCATTAGAGTTTATCAGAAAGTTCCAAATGTCAGTAAAAAACTCTCCTGACTCTGATGTCTCAGGTTGCTTTGTGGGTACGGTGGTGTGCTTGGTAAGGGAGGTCGATGTCATCTTAGTGGTAGCTACTGTGGTCATCACAGCAGCCGCCACCCTTGTTGTTGTCACAGGTTCTTCCTGTTCAGGTGCAGGGGTAGGATCAATCTTAATGACCGTGGTGCTACTCCCTTCGGTCACTGTTGTTCTTGTTATTTCAACTATTAATTCTTCACCTTCAACTGGTTCAATCTGATTCATGATGAGCACCCTCTCGTCTTTTTCTTTGATTAATGTCAGGTCACATCCTTTCGGATCCCAAACGACTTGTCCCTTTGTTTGGTAATGGGTCCATCCACAGAGTGCCATCTCCGGTAAGGGTTTGATCCTTATGATTGAGATAGACTTCAGTTCTCCTGCTTCTGTTATAAGTTGAGGTGGAACAGAGATTCTAACCTTGTCAGTCTTTTTGGATTGTTCGGCTGATTCCTTTCTTCTCTTCCTGCTTCCACCATACGTCTTGATTGTGCATGAGTCTGTTGTTTCTATACTAGCATTCACTGTTACTTCTGTTATGTCAATGTCATTATTCTTTTGTTGTTCTAACTTCAATTGTCTAAAGTAGACCATTCAAGAGCCGAAAAGTCAATTGTGGGGAAATCCCCATTTTCTTCAGCTTGCGGGACTTTTCCTCCACTTTCTTCACCTGAGGCTCCCTCCTCAGGCTGGACTTAGCTTCCATCTGGAAGGGTTTCAATTTTAGGGAAGAGATGTTCTCATTCTGTTCCTTGTGAGGCCTCTCCTCCTCTTCTGGGTGCATTAGTCGGTGCACCTGTCCCATTTTGGCTTTCACTTGATTTGCTGTTTTCTTGGCTCCTCCCTGGCGTCTCAATCGTTTCCGCTGCTCCTGCTCCCTCCGGGCTCCCTCCTGGTGAATCAGCATCCTCTGTGTCCTCATCTCTATATGGTTGTATCCTTCTCTCTGTTGGGACTCAGGTGCAGTGGTTCAGATGGTACCATGTCTGGCTTCCTTTCACTTGGACGGTCGTTCTTGTTGCTTTGGCCACCTCATAGGGTCCTTCTCTCCTCGGTGGATCCCACTTCCTCCGGAACACTCGAACGTGGACTAGATCTCCTGGTATCACTGGGAGAGGTCCTTCTGGTCCCCTTGGATCATCAGACGCGGAACCTCTCGTCCTGGTTCAGGTTTCTGCCTTCTTTCTGTGAGGCATTCATACTTAGAGACTTATGGCCTCTGTTCTATGATTGCACCATACATCCTCTTACTTCCATCACTCATCACACAACAAACTGACATTCCATCTGAAGCTGGCGAACCCCTCTCCTTCTGGTTTCCTAAACATAAGACTTGGAAAACAACAGACAAAGCATAACAGTATTGACAATGTTATGTGTTATGCATAAATATATTCATGAAAACTGAAATCTGAGACCATGACAATTCCCACTCTCTCTTCACCTGACTCTATGCCTCCAGGATACTTTTCTGCTGGACTCCACAAAAATAAAAGCCCTAAAAAGCTTCCTCATGCTTCCACCCAGTCTTCCCCTTTTGGCCCCAGGTTCTGAGAGGTGTTCCCAAATCATGTCATTTTTTACTTAGTTTCCCAACTGCTCCATTTCAACTGATAATCATGTGCATAACCTTAATCAACATTATCTCTTCTTGATGTAATTCAACACTGTATATGCTTTCACATCAATTCCTTTAACATGTTTGTTTAGAGTATAATATCCTATCATCTATTCTTTTTCACATGATGCATTAAAAAATGAAACAAGTAGCCCCCAAACTCAACCCAGTATGTCTATAGTGGAATCTAGTCTCTCTCTCCCTCTCTCTGATTCCACGTCCTCTGTCATGGTGTTTTCAAGCTCACCCATTATTCAGCTGGACCTCACTTCTTGTGAGACTTATGCACCCACCAAAGAGAGACATGAAGAACTTTACCACTGCAGTGTTGTAAGAAGTATACCACCAGCCTGGTGTATCTTGATGTACACTCAGTCTCCAGAATGCAGCCCAAGCCCTTCCATTTCTGGCTGTTTTTTCCTGAGGACATACACACTAACACATGGGTTATTTCCTGACAACAGACTTTCTTCTTATAGCAAGATCACTAAATCTTAATTTTTAATAACAGCCCTATGTAAACATTCTGCCTCAAATACCTGGCTTCCTGCCACAGAAATATTCATAATGATAGTCAAATGATGGTCCCTACAGCAACTGCTGTACAATAACATGTAATCAGTCAAGTGTCTTCCAGTTGGATTAATATCCAATCCTATCAAAACTAAGTCATAAGTTTCTTAAACTTTTGCTCTAGTGTTCAAAATGCCACCACTTATTATTTTTACCATTTTACCATTTTTACCATTTTATCATTATTTTATTTTTACCATTTTACCATTTTACCATATGTGAATTGTTCTATTTACTTTAGAATTGTCCCTATATTTTACACAGCCAGCTGTCTTTCCTTTTCTGTGAATTATCTCTATTTTTATACATAGTTTCTAGAAACAACACCCCTTCACTACCATTAACTTCATTTATGAGCCCCCTCATATCCCCAATGTAGTCACAGTTTTTCTAACCCATAACAGCCATTGTTTGATACATACTTAAAACATTCTTAAATCAATTTATATATCATTTATATCAGTATCAGTCCCTCCTCAGGAACATATACACAACCTTATGTTCCTCAAAACAAAAATAAATTGACCAAACGAGAAAAAAAAAAAAAACATTATAATAATTGCACATTTGCAATATTACCACTATTTGTAATGTAATTAAACCTGGGGAAAACGTCCATCTGTTTCATTCTATGCCAATGTTATTGTTGGTCTCTTTCTTCTTCATCCTTGGGTATCATCGCACAACAGACTACCTTTTTATTCAATTATATTATTACATTTTATCATTACAATTCCAATGACATTATAAAACAAAAGAAACAAAAAACCTTTAATCTAATATTCTGTAAGTTTTGTCAACCACCCTGTCTCAGGATTAGTTTCCAGAGCTTCCCTAGGCCTATTAAATTTAAACAGTTCTATATCTAAATAACTAAACAGTTCTTTTTTAAATACATTTTCCAACCCAATATTCAGGATAACAGTCCTTAGTGTTTACTTTAACTCAAATTTGACCTTATCTATTCAATACACATCATCCCTTTAATAATTAACATTTATACTAAACACTTTTATTACCAGTATTATCTATTTTCCCAATAGCCCTTTTGTCTCAGTTTTTCTCTCATGAGTGGCCTGGTAATAAAAGGTCAGTACCCCAATTCCTTTAAGTCATTATTCTCCCAACAAATATAATTTTAGCATGTCTATTTTTAGATACAGTTCACAGGTCATCAGACAGTTGTCCCTCACTATTCAGTCGGTTAGGGTGGGTTTGAGCTCCACACCCACTTGTGGTGATATTCTCTCCCATGCCTTAAAGCATTCTGACGTCACCTTCCATGATAACTCCCTTATTCTACTGGTGATTTCTCAGACGAATTACAGATGATGTATTTATCAACATAACCCCAGAGACCCACACTCCAATAAACCCTTTGGAGTAACTTTCATCACTTTTTATATGCAGAATGAACAAAGCACATTTGTGTATTTACCCAAAGACCATAACCCCAGGGAACTGATATTTTTTCAAAGTAATTATACACTTTGAATAGAGTCTGGTGTTTCTTAATTATTTTATAATTAAATCCCACCTGTTCCAACAATTTCTAGTGAAGGTGATCAGTCTTTCACAGGAAATTCTTAGGATTCAGGGCATTTTGACACCATTCAAATGTTTCCACTCCCCTTTCTTTAGAAACAACTTAAATACATTTTTTTTTTAAATGTTTCCATCCTTCTGCATACCCAATTTGAAACTGAATTGGAAAAAACCCTTCCAATAAATCTACTAATGCATATTCATTCCCAGTACATGGTGTACTTACTAGTGAACCATAGGCCAATAACACACTTATCCAGAACTCCATTTTTTAGCCTTATCCAGATATTTTTATTTTTAAAGCGGCTGACTTTAACTAACTGCTTTCCACAGTAATGCAGTCTCCAATGACATTTTGACCAGAGAAGATTAAAACCCTTTTTTTTTTATTCTTTCTGGAAAAGAAAGTGTACATATCGTTAATATTCACAATGTTACCTTTTAATCAGCAAACCAATAGTATTACTTATACATAGATTTTATTCTATAAGCATCTTAACCGTTCCAGAGAATGGCGGTATAGAATGTCTAACAATTAAAATTCCATCGGTACTCTACTAGAAGTTAGGTAAAAACATGATCTAATACTTTTTTCATCACATATAAACTGTAATCTCTATGAACCACTCATTGATCAATTAGAGACTATACACCGCCAAGTGAAAATTCCATACCTACTAACCTCAAACCAATTATTTGTTTGTTATTTTGACAAAGATACAAACTCTTGTATAGCGGCATTTCCTGCTATTGCACTAAGTTCTAGTGTCACCTTACACTAATTTTCGAGACTATGTGTCTAGTCTGTCCAGTTGCCCTAGGTGCCTATTTCTCTGGTATGTGTGCCCTTAGTGGAATCAGCAGACTATGTGTCTCTTCTCTTCGTGTGGTCTGTTTTTTAATGTTCAGCTGTCCTATGCCTTTATGTGTTATCTATGTGTCTCAATTACTCCTACAGTCTCATAGTAAAGGGTCTGTATACGTATGTAAATAAGGTATTTCAGTTTTTTATCTTTTATACATTTGCAAAAATGTCAAAAAACTGTTTTCACTTTGTACTGTGTGTAGATTGTTGAGGGAAATTTTAGTTTTGAATACATTTTAGAATAAGGCTGTAACGTCACAAAATCAAGGGGTCTGAATACTTTCTGAATAGACAGTTGTTTCGTGCTGGAGATGATATATGATTTTGGAAAGTGGCCAAGTTGATTAACCAAACCCAAATGTGCTCAACCCCTGTAATAGAAAACAGAGGGAGGTCAGTAAATCTTGTCAGTCAATATCCTCTGAGCAGTCGTTAAAAAGGAGGTTGCATGTATCTCTCTACTACAACATGTTGATATATGGAGTACCTGTGTAATAAGACATCTTTGGATTGAACCAGCCATTTCTCTCTATGTCTGTATATTCACACTGCAGGCCTTAATGCAACAACAAAAAAATCAAATCCATTCTGTATAACTGACTCTCCAAACACTGTGACCAAATTGGATTTGTGTTCAGAAAGCATTCTATGCTAGTTGTTATAGCAATGACCAGTGGTGTAATGTAATTATGTCAAAAATCCTTTAAAATCCTACTTAAGTAGGTTTTTCTTCAGTATCTGTATATTTTTGTTGTTGACTACTTACCTTTACTCCACTACATTCCTAAAGAAAATATGTAAATTCTACTCCCATAATTTATCCCTGACACCCAAAAGTACTCATTACATTTCAAATGCTCAGCCAGGACAGCAATATCCAATTCACGCACATACTGTATCAATATAACGCGTTGTCATCCCTACTGCCTTTGATCTGGTGGACTCACTAAACACAAATACTGCCTTTGTCATTCATGTCTGAGTGTTGGAGTGTGCCCCTGACTAGCAATACATTAAAAATATATATATACAATTGTGCCGTCTGGTTTGCTTAATATAAGGAATTTGATGTATAACATTTACTTTTTACTTTTACTCAAGTATGACAATGAGAATGTTTCCACCACTGTACTTAAGTGATTTTTAAACCAGATACTTTTAGACTTTTACTCAAGTAATATTTTACTGGGGGACTTTCACTTTTACTTGAATCATTTTCTATTAAATATTTTATAAGGAGATGTCATCCCATTTGAAAAATATCCTTGGCTTAGTTGGCTATAAAGAAGCAGTTCTTCAGAAATTCTTGGGAATTGAGCTTACCAGTGGGAATTCCACATAATGTCTGTTTATGGATCTTTTTTTCATAAATTACTAAGGCAGAGTACATTTTCATCATATGTATTAACTGTCCTGAAGTTGAATTTAACCAGAACAGTCAGTTTAATAAAAAATAAGCCTGTTTCAGTATCCAGATGTAACGGCAGCCTTCCTTCTCTTCAAGAGAATAGGCGGCGTAGCCAGTGCTCAACATGTTCAATTAAATGATAAACAGAGAACACTTACAAATACAAAATAACAAAACGTGGCAAACCGATACAGTCCTAGCTGGTGCAGAGAAAACACAGAGACAGGAAACAACCACCCACAAACCCCAACACAAAACAAGCCACCTATACATGATTCCCAATCAGAGACAACACAAAACATCTGCCTCTGATTGAGAACCATATTAGGCCAAACATAGAAACAGACAAACTAGACACACAACATAGAATGCCCACCCAGCTCACGTCCTGACCAACACTAAAACAAGCAAAACACACAAGAACTATGGTCAGAACGTGACACCAGAAAAAATTTAATAAAAACTATATTGAACACAGTATCACCATTTAAAAAATATTTTGTAATTTTTTTTATGCCATGTCAAGTCTAACATTATCCTCCCCTTCCTGTTTCCCCAGACTGCCCAGCGGATGTGTACATTGTTCTGGACACCTCAGAGAGTGTGGCGCTGAGAGCCAAGCCCTACGGCTCCTTCGTTGATCAGATCAAGCAGTTTGCCCTGGACTTTGTGGACCAGCTCAACACTAGGTGTGTATCACCTCCATACTGACAGTTTCAGCTACATGACTGGTATTCATTAAGAAATGATGTGGTTAACAATGGGTGTTTTCAGGTCCCTTACTTCAATTCATGACATTTGGCAACTAAACGGTAATTAATGCTACGTAGTAATGATTATGGCGAGCTTGCCAAGAGAAATCAAGTGTCACACGGGCCCCGTGTGGCTCAGTTGGTAGAGCATGGCGCTTGCAACGCCAGGGTTGTGGGTTCGATTCCCATGGGGGACCAGTACAAAAAAGTATGAATGTATGTACTTGTAAGTCGCTCTGGATAAGAGCGTCTGCTAAATGACTTAAATGTTAAATGTAAATGTTAGAGACAAGGCTTCTGGGAAACTCGCGCCTGACCGTTTATTCACCCCACAGACTAACGCAGACCAAACAATATCAATCCTCCTACAGAGGC
This sequence comes from Salvelinus alpinus, assembly GCF_045679555.1. Lineage (NCBI taxonomy): Eukaryota > Metazoa > Chordata > Actinopteri > Salmoniformes > Salmonidae > Salvelinus > Salvelinus alpinus. The sequence continues at coordinate 26,347,429 of NC_092089.1, forward strand.
TTCCATTGGCATACCTCCTGTTTCATTCCTTAAACTACTCTCTGTGATCATTATTACAAAATACAGTCATATTGTACCAGTAAATTCACCACACACTCAGACCCACCCTGATAAGCAACATGCAGAATGTCCATTGATAGCTGCTCTGGGCAGTAGTGTTCTCCTGACAATGTGTTGTTGATGATCATCTCAGGAGGTCTGCCTCACTACATGCAGTCTTATGAACACTGTTGTGTGTTGACCTCTGTGTGAACTGTGGTTCTACAGTGATGAATCGGGGCTGAGAGGTAGTGCATGAGAACAGCTTCTCTCCTTACATGGTGCTCAGGGTTACGTTAATATGATGCTCTTGGAAAAGCACAAGCATACTGCTGTGGGCTAAAACAGAGTCACACAGAGTGTTTCTTGTTAGTCTTAAACAAATCTACCTTGAAACAAAAGTATACACCTCACACACATGGTTATGGGCTTAAAAAAAAGAATACACCTGTACCATGTCAGATATTATCAGGTATGAAGGTAAGACCCAGGTGCAGACACGTCAAATTAACAATGGTTTAATAATCCAACAGGGCAGGCAATAGACAGGTCAAGGCAGGCAGGGGTCAGTAAACCAGAGGTGGGGCAACGGTACCGGACGGCAGGCAGGGTCAGGGTCAGGGTAGGCAGTGGTCAATAATCCAGAGGTGGGGCAAAGGTACCAGACGGCAGGCAGGCTCAGGGTAGGCAGAGGTCAATAATCAAGAGGTGGGGCAAAGGTACTGGTCGGCAGGCAGGCTCAGGGTCAGGGTAGGCAGAGGTCAATAATCAAGAGGTGGGGCAAAGGTACCAGACGGCAGGCAGGCTCAGGGTAAGGGTAGGCAGAGGTCAATAATCAAGAGGTGGGGCAAAGGTACTGGTCGGAAGGCAGGCTCAGGGTAGGCAGAGGTCAATAATCCAGAGGTGGGGCAAAGGTACTGGTCAGCAGGCAGGCTCAGGGTCAGGGTAGGCAGAGGTCAATAATCCAGAGGTGGGGCAGCGGTACCGGACGGCAGGCAGACTCAGGGTAAGGGTAGGCAGAGGTCAATAATCCAGAGGTGGGGCAAAGGTACTGGTCGGCAGGTAGGCTCAGGGTCAGGCAGAGTGGTCAGGCAGGTGGGTTCAAAGTCAGGACAGCCAAGGGTCAAAACCAGGAGGGCGAGAAAAAGAGAGACTGGGAAAAGCAGGAGCTGAGAATAAAAACGCTGTTTGACTTAACAAACTGGCAAACAGAGAACACAGGTATAAATACACAGGGGAATAATGGGGAAGATGGGCGACACCTGGAGGGGGGTGGAGACAATCACAAAGACAGGTGAAACAGATCCGGGTGTGACAGACATAGTTAAAATGTATTACATTTTGAGTTTGCATCCCACTATTACACTTTATATACATCACAGAAAAATATAACAAAACCATTTGACATTAAAACACCGGAGTTTCGGCAGTAAAAAAAAGAAAAGTTTATTCATTATGAAATGATGACAAATATGAATAACATTCCATCCATGAGGCCACTAGAGGGCGATTTGGTCATTTGACTGAAGGAAAGCGATCTACGGAGGCCAAGAGAGCTCAGCTTGTTGAACTACAAAACGCATTGGGCTTTTGCTAAGACCAGCGGCATTTATACAGATGCTGCAACTTATCTATTATAAATCGTAATAGACTTGCTTTTGCCATCCCACTGTTCGGAAACAGTGCAACTATTACGGTTAATATATTTGAGCTGTGTTTTCTGTGGCCCATACCGATACGTTTCATCACTGAATGCCTGTGTGTGTGTGTGTGTGTGTGTGTGTGTGTGTGTGTGTGTGTGTGTGTGTGTGTGTGTGTGTGTGTGTGTGTGTGTGTGTGTGTGTGTGTGTGTGTGTGTGTGTGAATCACTAACAAGCCCAGACAGGCAGCCAGTGTAATGAGTGACTGTGCGTGTCTGTTCAGTGCAGCCATTCCAAATCATTCGTCCAGAAAAGGTTTGGGGTTTACCTTTGGGGCACTGACCTGCATTCCTGACTGAGAGAAAGGTTGATATGTTATCTCCATCTACTGAAGTCTCACCTTACAGCGAAGGAGTTGTCCTCCTGAAGTTTAGAGGACCTGATGAATGACATCTTCACGTGATAAGAAATACACATATAGGAGAACAACACTTTCAGTCATGCAGGCACACAGTGAGCTTTGTCATTATCTGACATTTATTGAATTGGGGTCCATGTTTTGGAGAAGCCCTGTAATTCAAGACATTATTGTACAATAAAATAGCATCAGCTCAATGCTTATAAAGGAAGGATAAATGTTTGCAAGTATGCCGTTTGCCAAAGATGATGGTGTATCCACTAATGTGTCTGACTCAGCACAACTTCTTTGCAAAACAGCCAAAATAGTAGATTTGTTTTTGTGATGTGATCCTACTGAAGTATGCAAAATGCTACTGGCCTAAAGTTTAAAGAGCCAAAGAACACATAGTTCTAGACAGCTCCTGGTTCCTGACACGGTTGGTGGAGTATTTCTGTATCTTTCATTGACTTCATCAGAATAGCAACTGCCTGATGGTTTGATTGGGTACTGGAGAAAATAGCAGGAGGACGATGGGTGTAAATGTGCTTGGGGCTTGGCAAGACGGCACACTTGTAATAGATTTGTTCTATGAGGTTTTAGTACCACTTTCTCCCCTCTGGGAATCAATACATCATTCCCATGAACGAACTCCCTGCCTTTTAATCTGTAGACAGTAAATTAAATACTGCTGATTGAGGGGAATTGTCCCTGTAGATACCTGTAGTGCATGTAGATCAGAGGTAACTTGCTTTGTGTCACGCTTTGTGTGCCATTGTGACATAGCTCTGCCTGTACTCATCTAGATACTACCGCTGTGAGCGTAACCTGACGTGGAGTGTGGGAGTGCTGCACTACAGTGATGAGGTGAAGGTGATGAGCGAGCTAACCAGCACCAAGGAGGCCCAAGGAAGAACTCAGCTGAAGAGAGCCATACAGGACATCCGCTACATCGGCAAGGGAACCCACACCGACTGTGCCATCTCCGTAGCAACTGGGCAGCTGATGACAGGGTGAGTCCATCGATTGTACAAGGGCTCAGGGCCAGACCCAGATGCAGATGGTTTGAGTATTTGATATTTATTAGTTCAAAAAAGGGTAGGCAAGAGAATGGTCAGGCAAAAGGTCAAAACCAGATCAGAGTCCAGGAGGTACTGAGTGGCAGGCAGGCTCGGGGCCAGGGCAGGCAAACTGGTCAGGCAGGCGGGTACGGAGTCCAGAAAACAGGCATGGGGTCAAAACCGGGAGGACTAGCAAAAGTGAGAATGGCAAAAGCAGGAGCACGGTGAGAAACACACTGTTTGACTTGAAACAGACGAGATGAACTGGCACAGAGAGACAGGAAACACAGGGATAAATACACTGGGGAAAATAAGCGACACCTGGAGGGGGTGGAGACAATCCCAAGGACAGGTGAAACAGATCAGGGCGTGACAGATTGGTTGATTGAGTAGTTAGTACGAGTCAATCGGTCAATCGGTCAGTTAGTCAGTTAGTCAGTTAGTCTGTCTGTCTGTCTGTCTGTCTGTCTGTCTGTCTGTCTGTCTGTCTGTCTGTCTGTCTGTCTGTCTGTCTGTCTGCATGCATGCATGCATGTATCCATCTGAGTGTCTTACATCACATGCATTCTATCCCAATATACCATGCATGATACTTTGATATTGTGTAATACTTTCCTCCTTCACTTCTATAGTGCCCTTAGGAAAATGCTTTGTTATTTACACCTTGGAGCAGAGTTCAACATTTTGTCAGGGGCAAGTTAAAAGCACATTTCCTGCATCCTTGCATGGTAAACAGATAGACATTCAAACCTCTACTAGGGAGATGGAGTTCCTCCACAAAGCTTCTGACAAAATAAAGTCTGCTCCACAATTATACAGAAAGGATCCCGTTTGACTCACACGTTCTGCTTTGTTGTACCTCTTTCTTCAACCCACAGCTCTCCTCTCCATGGCAACAAGTACATGGTGGTGGTGACAGATGGCCACCCGCTGGACGGATATAAGGAGCCGTGTGGCGGGGTGGCATACACCGTGTCTGAGGCCAGAGCCATGGACATTAAAATCTTCAGCGTGGCTATCACTCCGCATCACCTGGTAATCAAGAGGGACTAGAATAGAGCTCTGGCTAAAAGTTCCAGTTGTAGACAGAGACCTTTGCCCTCTGTAGTGGCCATGGAAATACAATAACAAATACTGCTCAAACAAACAGGATTGGCTGTAGTCTGACAGTCTGAGTTTTTTAAATCAAGGGTCCCACTGTATTTTATATATTATATATTTATATGTAGTCTTTGCATTCTTCTCTTGCACCTCAGGAATGTGTGGGTATGTCAACATCCAGGCTGCATCACATCTGGCCGTGATTGGGAGTCCCATAGGGCCCATTATACAAATAATTAAAACAATTAAAACAGCATTTTTTTACACACACAGAGAATGTTTGAGGTAGTTTTTCAGTATTTCAGTCTCTGTCTGTCTCTAAGGCTCTCTGTCTGTCTCTAAGGCTCTCTGTCTGTCTCTAAGTCTCTCTCTCTCTCGCTCTCGCTCTCGCTCTCGCTCTCGCTCTCGCTCTCGCTCTCTCTGCAGGACAACAGACTTGGTTCCATAGCAACAGATGTACAACACACCCATAACATGTCTGCTACTAGTGAGGACCCGCAGGTTGTTAGGAACACCATCAGCTCCATAGTGTCTACCATGGTGAGTACACCATGGTCACATAGTTACCATCATACAAGCGGCCATTTTTAAACCAAGGCCCTGTACCTAAATGTCATTTACTGTAGGCCATTTTTAAACCAAGGCCCTGTACCTAAATGTCATTTACTGTAGGCCATTTTTAAACCAAGGCCCTGTACCTAAATGTCATTTACTGTAGGCCATTTTTAAACCAAGGCCCTGTACCTAAATGTCATTTACTGTAGGCCATTTTTAAACCAAGGCCTTGTACCTAAATGTCATTTACTGTAGGCCATTTTTAAACCAAGGCCCTGTACCTAAATGTCATTTACTGTAGGCCATTTTTAAACCAAGGCCCTGTACCTAAATGTCATTTACTGTAGGCCATTTTTAAACCAAGGCCCTGTACCTAAATGTCATTTACTGTAGGCCATTTTTAAACCAAGGCCCTGTACCTAAATGTCATTTACTGTAGGCCGTTTTTAAACCAAGGCCCTGTACCTAAATGTCATTTACTGTAGGCCGTTTTTAAACCAAGGCCCTGTACCTAAATGTCATTTACTGTAGGCCATTTTTAAACCAAGGCCCTGTACCTAAATGTCATTTACTGTAGGCCATTTTTATTGTTGCCCAAACAGACTATTCTAATCAAATGTCTGTCTCTTCTTTTATGGATCTGTAGTACAAGGATTCTGAATCTGTGGTGAGTTTTTTCTTCAGTCTTTTTGATACAAGCATTTCGCTACAACATCTGCTAAATATGTGTATGTTACCAATAAAATTTGATTTGATAGTTCCCGACCAATACAGTGTGATGATTGTTATTTGTGATCTCATTTATGAACAGTGATTATAACTGGGGTTGATTTATGTTTATTGTTCCTTTTCAGTGCTGTTCGTTCGAGTGCAAGGTAAGCCTGATCACATTGTCGTCATTTTTCAACATGATCTCGCAGAAAACTTCAGTACAGATTGTTTGTCTTGATTAATCTGATCTCAGTACAGTCTTAATATGGGGTCCAGTGGAGTCAGAAGTCTTTCTCATCAGTGTTCTTTGTTTCACAGGCTCCCCTGGGATCTCAAGGCCCTGCTGGTGCAGGAGGGGGCGCGGTAGGGGGCTCTCTGTTTTCCTTTTAGTTAAAACACCACATTTACATTTACCAGACGCTCGTATCCAGAGCGGCTTACAGGGGCAATTAGGGTTGAGTGCCTTGCTCAAGGGCACATCGACAGATTCAAACCATCAACCTTTCAGTTACTGGCCCAACGCTCCTAACCGCTAGGCTATCTGTCACCCACCTTAGCTATTGGGGAAAATTTTGAAAATGCCCATCGCTGCATTCTTAGATATACTTACCTTACCTCAAATTACTGATGGTTTGCTTAGCTCCAACTCTCAGTGACTAAGTAAGGGATAAGTAAGCGTTGGGGGAGGTGGAGAAGGGGGCCTGAGGAACGTTAATCAAACCCTGGTGATTTGGCTCACGTACTGCAGTTCATATACAGTAAGGATTCACAATGTAAACACGTGTGTGTGCGTGTGCGTTTGTGCACAGTGAAAAGCACATGAAACACATTACTATAAATATGCCAGACATTTATAATCACACAATATTACAAGGTCAATATCAGTACAGTGAAAGAATGAGTGAAACAGAAAGTACTGATACTGGTTTGAAACCAGATTGATTGAAAAAAATAGAAGATGGAATAGACTGGTTTATCCATAAACATGAGATTCAACCAGTGGAGGTCAAGGGTTTCCAGCCAGTCGTCTACAGTATCATGGGATGTTTTCCATGCCAGAATAAGATCGCATGGCATGTGCTTTTACTATCAGGGCAAAGAGACGTGTTTCACTCGCTAATGTACATAAGAGAAAAGAGAGTGTGTGTGTGTGTGATGGAGGCGTGCATGACTGTGTGTCAGAGTGATGAGAGCGAGAGTAAGACAAAGGGAAAGACTGAGGCTTGATTCAGTAGTATCTTGCCTACAGAGGATCCAGAGCTGCCCCTGCTGTGGTCTGGATTCAAACCAAAGGTTTTAAGGACGGGAGTGGCTTTGCGCCAATATCCAATGGAATGTTAATGAGATGACAATCTTTGCTTTACCAGGACCGTATTCCATGGGGTGCAGCGTTATGGAACATTGAGATAGAAATATATTACATAGAAAAGCCATGCTTCTATGTCATGTGGAATAGGGAATCATGTCCCCTCTATAACAAACATTTCTATGTGTGATCTGAGTGTTCTCCAGAGCCTGCCCCCAAGCCCCTGTTTACCTGATGGGGAGTAATGACTCTGGCCTTCTCTGTGTCTGATCTAATCATGGCATCCAGATGGCCTGCCTAGCCCACTGCTAGTCAACACAGCTCTTGTGTGTTCCAGCCAAGAAATGCATTAAGGAGACGAGGAGGTAGTGGAACTGAAAAAGGCTTAGTTTGATTGATTCTATTGTACAGTACCGTGTTCTGTACACAACTTCTGGCAGTCTGGCAAGTCCAAGACTTTCTTCTCTGTCTCAATAGGAAATGTGGGCCAAAGGGTGTAATGTCACACAAGTACAGTGAAATGCCTCTCTTGCAAACTCAAAACCTAACAATAAGTAAGTAAGCATACTATATACAGGGTCAGTTCCAATACCATATTTACAATGTGCAGGAACATTGGAGTGATGGAGGTAGGTATATATATATATATATATAAGAGCAAGGTGACTAGGCAACAGGATATAAGATAAACAGAGTAGCAGCAGCTTGTATGTGAGTGGCTGTGCTTGTGTGTAGAGTCAATACGAGTGTGCATATTATGTCTGAGTGAGCAGATGATGGAGTAAATGTGTGTGTGTTGGAGTGACAGTGTGTGTGTGTGTGTGTGTGTGTGTGTGTGTGTGTGTGTGTGTGTGTGTAGGGCCCTGTGAGTGTGAACAGAGACAGTGCACAATAAAAATAAAAGGTCAATAAAGACACAAGGTTAACTCAGATAGTCCATGTAGCTATTTTGTTAGCTATTTATCAGTCGTATTGCTTAGGGATAGAAGCTTCCTGTAGCTTAACACAGTTTATACAAACGGCTTCACTCAGACTCTGCTTCAGAATGACTAACACAAGAAGAGGTTGACTGATGACAATGACAAATAGATATGATTCTTTTTTTCAGGGAACTCCAGGACGTCAGGGGGTTGCCGGGAGACCGGGAAGTTTGGGAGCAAAGGTAGTATATGACACATTACAGAACATGAGCTTATCTGTCTGCTGACTGTAGACTATGGATACATTATGCTTTGTAGCATGTTTGATGCTACAGATGATGGCTACAGGCAATGTGGATCACATGTGGATCATATCTTTGTCACCCAGGGGACTGCAGGTGACCAGGGGCCCCAAGGACACAGAGGAGAGAAGGTCAGAGTGATTATTTATCTAAAATAAAAATATATACCACTTTGAATGTTTAGATTATTCATAACACATGCTGGTTAGCTATAATGTAACCTTGCCTGGCAGAATTTACAGCTATGGCGTAAATGCAATATTTAGAGACACACTGTAACGATTGTCGTAATGTGGAAGAGAGGAGGACCAAATCGCAGCGTGGTATGTATCCATATTTATTTGAATACTCTTCAATACGAACAAAACAATAAACAGAACGAAACCAACGACGCTACAATCCTGAACTATGGAACATAGAAAAAACAATGAACGCACGAACAAGAACAATCACCCACAAACAAACAGTGAGAACAGCCTACCTTAATATGGTTCCCAATCAGAGACAACGTAAAACACCTGCCTCTGATTGAGAACCATATCAGGCCAATAAGACACACCTAAACCAATGAAACACAAAACATAGACTATACCCACCCAGCTCACGTCCTGACCAACTAAACAAAGACTAAACAAAGGAAATAAGGTCAGGAACGTGACACACACTTGTCTGGCTGTATAAGGTTAGCTAATGCAATGTTCCATGAGCATTCACTTAACTGTATTGAAATATGCCATATGTTCCCAGTGTTTCTAACACCAGGATTTTACAAGTCTGGATCCGTATTAAGTGCTTAGAAGCTAAACTCTGATGTTCGTCACTCTCTTTCTCTACAGGGTTACCATGGTCCTACTGGTGACAGAGTAAGCTCTCATCGGTCTTGTGGAGAGTAATAGTGATTATAATAGTGTTTATAAACCTTGTAGTACATAAGTATATCATGTAAACAAAGAATACATCACATCAAATCATCCAACAGCCATAGATTCAGCTGTCAAAATGTTCAAACGTTATTTTGCCCTACAGGGTCCAAGAGGACCATCTGGACAAAAGGTATGTTGTTGATCTTATTCATTCATTCATTCATTCATTCATTCATTCATTCATTCATTCATTCATGTATCCATCCATCCATTCAGTCATACACATTGTCACATACTCACCAATTCAACCAGTTGCAGTGGTGGGAATGAAGTCATGTGACCCATGTGTTTCTAGGGTGAGAAAGGAGCGGATGGAGTTGACGGGAAAGACGGCCTTGTGGTTTGTTTGTTTTCTACCTCAACACACAGCCCCCGCATCATTAAATGTTTAACAAGGGTATCACTCTGTAAACTTACAAACAGAAAAACAAGGCTATCAAGGCCTCGTAAAGTGTGAGTGACCAATTAAACAGGGATGCAGGCTTCGCCCTCACAGGTCTCCCTTTATATACACCCATATTCCAGAATTATTAGAGGGGTTGAGACGAAAACAAGATGAGAATGAAATACAGATGAATGATGGCTCAGCCCATGCTGAAGGCTGTTAGTATTATGTATCACCTGTACCTTCTTCCATAGGCTCTGGACCTATTATACAGTATAGAGCAATACTTTTGTCCATCCCCGTGAGGCACTATATGGAGCACAACAGGGTGCCCAAAAGAATGATCTTAAAACCTTCCAGGTGCTGTATGGTGGATATGAGCCAGATTAATCATATAGGTGTTTTTTAGACTAAATGTTTAGCACTAAAGCCTCATTGTCACATCCCTTTAGAATCCCCCTGGGAGATTTGACGGGAAGTTCCTTAACTATAAAAAAAGATAAAGAAAAACAATTTTACTTCATAAATCGAATTGCGCTAATGGAAAAATGTCATATTCAGCAATGTAAATTGACTAATAAAAATATGTTATCACTAATAAGCATATGTTATCATTGTCTTTTTCTATACTTTTTGTCTGTACACTGTTTTTTCTGCAATAAAAAAATATATATATTTTTTTTAATTATATATAAATAAATAAAAAATTCAAATAATAAAAAAATATTTACAAAAAAATATTCAAATTGAAGATTTAGCGTGAAGACAGTTCCCACCCCCACCTCCACCCCCACCCCGGGCCCTGAATCCCTTGACATATTTCTCAGACCAGAGCAGATGTTTTTCAGAGCAGATAACTGTGTAGTAGGCCCAGATTACAAAGTACATTAGAGAGTTCTGTTTCTCTGGAAACCTTCAGTGAGGTCACTCATGTTAGTGTTATTCCTTGAAATGTGCAGTAAACTCCCACGTCGCCCTCTCTCTTTCTCTCTCTGTAGGGGGACCCTGGGGTTATGGGCCTGTCTGGTTGTAAAGGAAACGAGGGGGCAGAGGTAAGTCTATAGGAGTGATGCAAGGTCATGTAACCAGAGTCAAAGTCATCACACTCTGCTTGTCTTGTTTCCTACGGCTTTTCCTTTTCTTCACAGTCGTTCCAGACTGATCACCACCGGCCCTCCTTAGTCCCACTTCCACACTCCCCCTTTAAAAAAGACCATCTACTCCGTCCCATGTGCACGTACCCACACACACCACACTCACCACACGAACCCACACACACACTACACGCACCACATGCACCCACACACACCCACACACACCACGGCTTACTGTATTCATGACCTCCTAGACTAGTTACAGTGAAACTCTGGGAGCGTTACACCAAGCGGTCATCATTTCCCAGAATTTCCCCCCCCAAAGCCAAGAACCACTTGGCAGCCAATAGCGCTCTAGGAGCCAGAGCCAGTCAGTAGACTGACATGTACTGCAAACAGGGAGTTACAATACTACACATTATTCCCATAACTCGGTCCTCTGTCCTCAGCAGTTAAAACAGGTGTGCTTCATTCTGCGGTTGAAAGCAATTCAATTCAAACAAAATCAGAAGATGAGACAGGGTTATTTTGAGTGTGTTTTTTCTGCCATGGTTGGGGAACTTAGCCAGGCGGATAAGAACAACCCTTTTGTTGGTTTATGTCTGATTGGGGGATGAGTGGGAGTTTATTTGTTTGTTTATGTCTGATTGGGGGATGAGTGGGAGTTTATTTGTTTGTTTATGTCTGATTGGGGGATGAGTGGGAGTTTATTTGTTTGTTTATGTCTGATTGGGGGATGAGTGGGAGTTTATTTGTTTGTTTATGTCTGATTGGGGGATGAGTGGGAGTTTATTTGTTTGTTTATGTCTGATTGGGGGATGAGTGGGAGTTTATTTGTTTGTTTATGTCTGATTGGGGGATGAGTGGGAGTTTATTTGTTTGTTTATGTCTGATTGGGGGATGAGTGGGAGTTTATTTGTTTGGGGGATGAGTGGGAGTTTATTTGTTTGTTTATGTCTGATTGGGGGATGAGTGGGAGTTTATTTGTTTGTTTATGTCTGATTGGGGGATGAGTGGGAGTTTATTTGTTTGGGGGATGAGTGGGAGTTTATTTGTTTGTTTATGTCTGATTGGGGGATGAGTGGGAGTTTATTTGTTTGTTTATGTCTGATTGGGGGATGAGTGGGAGTTTATTTGTTTGGGGGATGAGTGGGAGTTTATTTGTTTGTTTATGTCTGATTGGGGGATGAGTGGGAGTTTATTTGTTTGGGGGATGAGTGGGAGTTTATTTGTTTGGGGTATGAGTGGGAGTTTATTTGTTTGCGGTCTTTTGGGAGTCTTTACCAGTCTCCCACTTGGATAGAATAATGCTAGATAAATAGTAGAGGAATGGTCTTAGTTATATCTGAAGAATTCATATTTAAGTTTAGTCTGGTTGATGTTGGTAATGACTGTTTCCTCTGATCTGAAGTATTCATATTTAAGTTCTGTCTGGTTGATGTTGGTAATGGCTGTTTCCTCTGATAGGGGGAGCCAGGTCCTCTGGGACAGAAAGGAGATGCAGGATCTTATGGATTACCTGGACAAAAGGTAACTCTCTCATACCCAGCATCTTAATTGTCTGTTCTGCATTTAATGTGTGAGTGACTTAAGTTTCTATTTCACCTTCCTGTCCACAGGGAGAGATGGGAACACCTGGGGAGCTAGGGGTTCCTGGAGTGTCTGGACCCAACGGAGTCAAGGTAATCAATCAATTTATCGATTTATCAACTAATCAAATCAATCAATTAATCAATCAGTAATTTGATCATTCAATCATCCATCCATCACACAGGAGAGCTTTTCTGTGTGGCTGTATTGTTTCATCTGTGTCTGTAGGGGGAGCCTGGACCAATGGGAGGACCTGGAAATAAGGGTGACCGAGGAGACGAAGTAAAAACACCACCACCTCAATAACTCTATTGTCAATAAGTTGCAGATTCTGATAACTGCCAGTTGTGATAAACGCCCAAATGTATAGGTATATTTTTTATAGTTGAATGGGAAAATGATGCCGTAACCAATAACGATTGGACAATGACCTCAGGCACCTGTCCACCTTTCTGTGTTTTACAGGGGGACTTTGGACCGTCTGGAGCGGCAGGCACAGAGGTTTGGAACTCAGCTAGTTCTAGAATCAATACAACACCAGGACCAGGACGAATACTGTCCACATAATCTGACACAGGAAGACACATATCTTACTAGATCACTGAACATCAGGGTGCCCCAACTGACGGCCCTAGGGCAGAATTTGGCCCGGGGGTGGCTTTATTTGACCCCCCAAGTTTTCAAAAAAATAAGCGACATCTTTTAATTTTTTATTGTTGGACACCAGGAAATCAGCTCAAGGGAATTTAAGAAATCTGTTCCAAGTATTCACACGCATAATAGAGAGAAACATGTGATTGAATACAAATGTAAGCAAGGCTTCTTGCGGTCAATTTGCCGTCTATTTGTAACTATGCTCCGGCCACCCGACAATCTGCTCAAGAAATCTAGTTGATGATCCCTGCTCTACATTGACTAAATGGCTGAATTAAATAGTTGTATCACTGTCAAAGAAAACACGTTAGTATTTAATGAATCAAAAAAGTTGGTTTAGCTTTTGTAAACACTTTATTTGATGTTTACATTATGGTAAAAGGGCCTTGTTGACCGATGGGAAGTTGCTGTTTAGCTGAACATTGCTGTTCGCATCCAAGCTGGTGACCTCTCTCTCCCTGTCTCTCCATCTCTCTTCCTATTTGTCTCTCTTAAGGGTGTAGGGGGAGAGAGGGGACTGAGAGGTGCTCCAGGAATAAGAGGTGGTCAAGGGGAGACGGGTGACCCAGGCTCTGCTGGAGCACAGGGTCATGAAGGTCAGGCTGGAGATGTGGGTTCACAGGTGAGTGTCCCTCTGTCATCTATTACTCTGTGTGATCACTTGTTCTTTCTTATATGGTTCCAACAACACCTTCTCGGGGAACAGGCTAGCTCTCTCATGGGCTACTGCTAAATACAGGTCGATGTTTTACCTCCAGTCATTGTCGCACCCCCTCTCTTCATTTCTTCCCCCTTAAAGGGTCTGAGTGGAGTGTCTGGGCTCAAAGGGTACAGAGGAGAGCCGGGTTCTCACGGACCTGCGGTACGATGGCCAGTCATTTAATGATTTCAATGATGACACAGCTATACCACGTGGTAACACATGCAAACTACAATACATGTTTTGACCAGGGTCTCTTCCCCCAGGGTGTTAAGGGCCCCAGGGGGCCTCCAGGAGCACCGGGAGATGCAGGGCCCATTGGGAAAAGGGTTAGTGACTTCTGGCGTATGGAAGAACAGAACGTTTGTATTGAAGAGGTTATCTGATTTATCATGAGGCTAATATTCTGAATACACAATATTACACAATACACAATATGATTCTCTCTTCAGGGTGATGATGGAACACAGGGAGAAGGCCAACCTGGATATCCAGGGTTCCAGGTCTGTATTTCCACAGCAGTGAATTTCTGAACAATAAGTAGGCATTCATGTTTTTATTCTTAGTTACAAGTATGATTTATCAACATTGTTTGGACCAAATGTCCATGGACCCCATTTGCCTATTTCAGATTTTTCTTTCATCTTCTTACAGGGATACCCGGGTCTGAGAGGACCTGCAGGTTTAAAGGTCTGTCTGTCTGCCTATCTTTCTGTCTATCTGGATACCCAGGTCTGAGAGGACCTGCAGGTTTAAATGTCTGTCTGTCTGTCTGTCTGGATACCCTGGTCTGAGAGGACCTGCCGGTTTAAATGTCTGTCTGTCTGTCTGTCTGTCTGTCTGTCTGTCTGTCTGTCTGTCTGTCTGTCTGTCTGTCTGTCTGTCTGTCTGTCTGTCTGTCTGTCTGTCTGTCTGTCTGTCTGTCTGTCTGTCTGTCTGTCTTAAAGCTGACAGTCAGAACAATCTGCTGCCAGTTAGGGCTGTCTGTCACTGACAGGGAAGCTAACAGTCTAATGCCTAATTTCCCTGAATCCTTCATAGTGCTGTAGCCTTACGTTGGGCCCACAAAAGTGACAGTAATTCTATAAGGTTAAGTTCACATCAGGTAAAGCTGAATCCCAATTATTATTTTTTTTAAACTTTTGTCTGGATCAGGGTTTGGAACCAAATTATTATCCAATTGTTTCGTTCTGAACAGAAACACTATTCTTTTTGTTCCATTCCACTGTTACGTCCAGAAAAATAAAGATATGAACCAGTTTAGCTCAGTAGATGACTTTGTCAATCAGTGCGGATAGAGTATGAAAACGAGTTGTTTACATGCGTGATGGACAGACAAGTGTAGCCTATGGCGACTGAAATTTTGCAGGTGGCGAGAGAGCGAGAGAAGGTTGAGGAGGAGGCTTGAAGCGCTGGGCATCTTGTTATGACATGAGTTATCTGAATTAGGTCCACAGAATTATACCTATGAAGAGGAGCTTCTATGGAGGAACTTTGAATGTCCTTTGAGCTAACAAGCTTGTGTGTGCAGAGCGGCAGCAGAATTAAAAACACGTTTCCTTTTTGTAGTTAACATATCCAATGTGAAACGTGATAACTAGATAGAATTCTTAACTAGTATTATAAAAGTTAATTATTCTCCAGCTAATTAAATCTCTCTCCCTATCTTCTGAATCATGCTTGTAACGGAGGTACAGTATCCTATGGTAACGTCAGTACAGTATCCTATGGTAACGTCAGTACAGTATCCTATGGTAACGTCAGTAGAGTAGCCTATGGTAACGTCAGTACAGTAGCCTAGGGTAACGTCAATACAGTAGTCTATGGTAACGTCAACACAGTAGCCTATGCGTTGGGGGGTGAAGGGCTACAGTAGCCTACGCTTTGGAGGGGGAGGGGCTACAGTAACCTATGCTTTGGAGGGGGGAGGGGCTACAGTAGCCTATGCTTTGTAGGGGGGAGGGGCTACAGTAGCCTATGCTTTGGAGGGGGGAGGGGCTACAGTAGCCTATACTTTGGAGGGGGGAGGGCTACAGTAGCCTATGCTTTGTAGGGAGGAGGGGCTACAGTAGCCTATGCTTTGGAGGGGGGAGGGGCTACAGTAGCCTAAACACACACACACTGGTAAAGATTTTCAGCTTGCAAGTAGACACTGGAAGAAGTTTCTGAGTGACAGAGGGAGGACTTTGCATTTGTGGGACTAGAAAAAAAAATGCCGGGAACGTAAAATAACGTTATAAACCGATTCCCATGCTTTTAAAATAACAATTATGTTCTGGAACAGTACTGATCACTTTCACTCCCGGTTCCGTTTCTGTTCCATGAAAGTGTTTTCGGTTCTATTCCCTGTACTGGTTCCAACTCCTTGTCTGGACCAATAAACTTGAATTGCACCACTAGCCATTGACATCCAAACAACACCTTGGCTTTTATCAACAGCCAGACCAGTATAGGTGTCTTTGAGGAAGCAGTGACTCTGGCATATGTATAAAGTGAAACATCTCTCCAATTTCTCGAGCTGTGTTGAAAACTTTTTAGTCAAAGTTTCAAAGAGCAGGCATGGCCCTTGTCGTGGAAATCTCAGCACTGAGAGAGACTTGGACAATTATTCAAACAATCATCTTTATTCAACATCGATTAATTATTGCAATAATGAAACCGTCGACCGCACACCCTAAGTTGTGTTGCCGAGGCTTAACCTTCACAGAAATGCAGAGTTGTATATATAATAGACCTAAAAATGCTGTCATGGCTGTCTCCACCCTTCCCATTCAGACTAAGGGCCATCCTAAGTCACTCTGGGTTCATCTCCTGGTCATCTGCCTCTGGTGTTGTTTTAACCCCAACTTGTCTTAGTTTCCCAGATGCCAGGATACTTAGGAATACTGAGGCCTTTGTCCTGCTCCTCCAGGCCATCTCTATCCCGGCTAAACATACATCATATATTGTCTATGGAATGCAGGCTCAATCAGACCAGAGACATATGTCTAATATGCACCACTAATCATAGAATGGAATGTGGCTGTTGGTTTTGATCACTGAGATATCCATCAATTATCAGCTCAAGCTATTTCTAGTAAAACCATAAGCCCAGATTAGCTGCAGGGTGCTAGAATGGAGACCATAAAACACAGCATTAGCAGGACAGAAATATCTTACTGTTTGTTAAGTAAATAATTGTTAAATATCCAACCAGCGAGGTAAATACGTAAAGTTTTTCTCAGGCTCATTTGTCCATGCCCATTTCATTATGAAGCAAAGGGAACTTCAGCCTTCACAGCAGCCCATTAAACTCAAGAAACTGTCTAATACGCGATGGTCCTGCCAGTACTACTCGCTGTGCAAAAAACCCTCCCAGCCATCATTGCAACCTTAAAGGACATTAAGTCGCAGCCAAATTCCCACAGATCGACTGACGCGCGGTCACTACTCACACCCATTGATTCTGAATTCATCTTCCACCTTATCCTGTTTGAGGATCTGTTCCGCACAGCAAAGTTCATTTCTGACACTCTACAGTCCCCTGATCTTTTGCTCGAGACTGCCACTGACCTCGCACACTCCGTCATCACAAGTATAAAAGAAAAGCGCACGGAGGACTCTTGGAGAGCCATATGGAGCAAGGCAGAGGCCCTGTGCGCAAAGGTCGATCTCGCCGTACAACCGCCGCCCCCACAAGAGAAGAGACAATCCCAACATCCTCGCCATCTACAGGACTTTATAGCTGAAGCTCCAATTCAAACCGAACATCCATCCATGTCCTCTCCGGATTAACTCCGAACGTCCTCGTTCTACCCTGTCATTGACCGCCTGGTGAACGAAAAGACCCAACGCTTTTCCACAGAAGCAGGTACAGTTCTCATGGGAACGTCAGCCCTCAACCCCAAGCTTGCCAGATTCCTTCAAAAGGAGAGCCTTGTGCTCATGGCACAGCACTATGGAATCAGAGAGGACAATCTGCTGGCGGAGGTGCACCAAGTGTGCCGGCTCTTGGAAAGAAGAAAATAACATGGCGAGACAATTAGCAGCACACTGGAGTTCCTGTCCATGCTTAAACCCTTCAAAGACTCTTTCGTGGACATCTATAAACTTGTACGCATATCTGTCACACTGCCAGTAACCTCCGCGTCATGTGAGCGCAGTTTTTCCTGCATGCAGCGTGTAAAAACCTACATGAGAAACAAAATGGCAAACCCTCGACTCAGCAACCTTGCCTGCCTGTCCATACACGCAGAAATAACCAAGCTGAGCTGTCAATCAACAAGACCAGATCCCCCTGCGTTTTTTCACAGACTAAGAGGAGAAGAGAAGACGTCAGATCCATGTTGAACCATCTAATTTGAACATGCTTATGCTACAAGGCTTTATACTTTCAGCTTAGAGGTTTTTACAGTTGGATTCTGTCTTACCTGGTTTGCTGGTTTGGCAGAATTCAAAGGAAATATTTTTGTGCAGTGTGTCTAGTTTATGGAAGTCATCCACAAAGAAAACCTTATTCGTGTCCCCTGCCATGAGCTCAAGCTCTTGCTTATTTGCTCCAACCACTCCGATGCTATATACTATGATCCCATTGTCCCGTAGCTCCTTGGCTGGCCCAGCTAGGCTATAGGAGTCAGTAGCCTCACCATCTGTGATCACCATCAACCACTGGGGAACATTTAGGGCCTTTCGCCCGCCGTACTGTGCACCAAAATAACCCAAGGAATACTTGAGGGCCTTGCCAGTGTAGGTGTCTCCACTGGGCTCTCTAAGCTTTGTGATGGCACTATTGACGTCTCTCTTAGATTTGTATTCGTTGAGTGTGAATTTAGACTCGGGGTCGTCTGAAAAGACAATCAGACCATAGCGTGTCTGCTTCTCCCCAACAGAGGTTTCATTGACCACGGACATCATGAAGTTTTTCATTATGTCAAAATTATCTGAGCTGATGCTGGTGGAGCCGTCCACCAAGAAAATAATGTCTGCGATCTCCGTCCTCACACACTCTGGTGGAAGAGAAGAAGAGATAGAGGAAAATATCAATGTCAAAATCTAAGAAATGTGAACTCATTGTTGCTTTTAAGTAACGTTTCATGAACCAAGTGGCACTCACCTCTCTCCGGATCACAGATTGCCAATGCCAGTTGGCTATCCAAAGCCTTGAGTGCATCAAAGTCCCTCTCGGAGTAGACCCTCTCCTGTGCACCACTGATCTCCAGTAACTGTGTATTGTTGGCATTGACCACCCCAATAGCGTAGATGATCACACCCTTGTCTTGAAGTTTCTTGGCAGCAGACGTTACCTCATCCTGTGCCTCACCATCGGTTACGACAATCAGGAACTGCTTCACGTTAGTGCGCCCTCCTTTCGGTGGGTCAAAGAACTGCGAGGTGTAGGACAGGGCTTCGCCGGTGAGTGTGCCCCCGCCTATCTGTTGCATTGTTTGTAAATCCTGCAACATGCCTTCCTTATCGTTATGCTTGTTGAGAGGGAAGATCACCTGTTGGCTGGTGCTGAACTGTATGATGCCCACGTGCACTTTATCCAGGCCTATGTCAGATTTGTTGATGATGGATTGCATGAAGACCTTCATCTTCTGGAAGTCTGGGTTGTTGATACTACCTGAGCTGTCGATCAAGAAGAGGACGTCCCCCTTCATGTCCTTGCAAACTGTGAAAAGAGAACAAATATTAATTTAGCTGTTGTTATAACTCAATGTGTGCTCATAATCAATCCCTGGCAAGAGACAAGGTGTTTCATATTTTTACTGAAATCAGAAAATAAATCAAGATGTAACACTTAAAACAATAGAGATGCCCTTACTATCAGGGGAGCAGATATCTGTGATGATGTCATTTTTTATTGGTTTCAGAGCGTCAAAGTTGTTGACAAAGAACTTCTTCTCTTGGCTGCCAGCAATCTCCAGCAGCTGTGCATCGTTAGCTAGATTCACCCCAATGGCATATATGGTGATGCCCTGCGCCCTCAGCTTTGCTGCTTGATCCTTCACGTTGTCTTGAGACTCTCCATCTGTGATGACAATGAGGTACTCGCGAACTTTGTTACTACGGGTGGCCTTAGCCCGATCAAAGTAGGGACCCATAGAGGTCAGCGCTAATCCGGTACTTGTCCCGCCTCCAAGTTGGATGATACCATCCACTGCTTTCTCCACTGAAGGTTTGTCAGGGTAGGTTGTCAAATCAAACTCAAGAGCTGGTGTATCAGAGAACTTTACCACACCCACGCGGACATGATGCGGTCCGATGTGGAATGTGTGTATGAATTCTTTAATAAATGTCTTCATGTCAGCAAAGTCTGGATATTCAATACTCCCTGAGTGGTCGATCAGGAAGAACATGTCTGCTTCATCTGTCTGCAAACAGCCTAGAATCAAAAGAGAAAAGAAAGCATTAGTGTCATCTCGGAGACCACATTACATCTGTATCAACATTCCTCTACAAATTAAACAACAAGAAGCATTGGTACAGTCATTTTGATCTCACTTTGCTTGGCAGTGTATGTCCTTGCGTTGTCTTTGACTGCTTTTTTCAGGATGTTGTAGCACACGCTCTTCAGGCTCTTCTCCAGGGTCTTGAGCTTGGCAAAGCTGTCCACATGCAATACGTGCTTGTTAGGGGGATCTGAAGCAATCTGTCTCAGCTCGTTCTCGTCAGCATCCTTGATCCCCACTGCGTAGACAGTGACACCAGCTCTGCGCAGTGCAGCGGCATGAGAAGTTACGTTGTCCTGGGACTTTCCGGTGATGACTATCGCCACCTGCTGCACCCCCTGTTCTTTCCGGCTGCCCCTCTCCTTGATAAACATCTTCTCCCTGGCATACTCCAGGGCCTCGCCAGTGTATGTGAGACCGCGACGGTAGGGCAGGATCTTGATGAACTGAAGGATATTTGTTTTATCTTGGAAGGAGTTGAGGTAGACCTGGGCCGAGGCCTTGTTGCTATAGAGGACAATACCCACCCTCACCCTGTTGAAGTCCATATCTAGGCCGTCCACTATCTTGTGGATGAATCCACGAACCAGCTGGAAGTTTGCAGTTCTATAGCTCGAAGACACATCAACTATAAACACAATGTCAGCCAGTGAAGCTTCACTGCAATCTGCAATAGAGAGGAAATTGTTAGTCAACAGCAATCTGTTATCCTTTATGTATAATGAGCAATTATTTCACAAGAGATCAGATATTCACTTAATTCAGCAAAAATCCACAAATGCCCTTACCGTCAGTCACAGTGACCACCTCTTCAGTCTCAAAAACAGTCTTTAGCACAGAGGCGATGGGTGTAGTCTGGTAAAAGAATGGTGAGGTGGCCATTAACTTTAGCTCTGGAAGTGTAGATTCACCCAACCCGATAGACACAATGGTTGTCCCTTCAGATTTGATAGTACGTGCCACCTTCATCACGTTATCCTTTGAATCCCCCCCTGTCACCGTGACTAGAAACTGCCGGTAGCCTTGTTCATTACGGCCACCAGACGCTGTAGTGAAGAAGTGTGCACGGGCGTATTCCAGGGCATCGCCCAGGTGACGAGACCTGTTGGGACGCAGGGGCAGCCTGAATTTCCTGAGAGCTGCCAAGTATTCTTCCTTGGTGTTGTGGGTGTTCAGTAAGAACTCCACCTTGGTGTCCTGGGCAAACTGGGCCAGACCCAGACGCATTGTTTTAGTGCACGGGTTGAGCTGGTTGACCAGTCGCATCAGAAGGGTTCTGACGAGCTGGAAGTCTGCCTGCATCATATTGCTGTCCACCAGGAAGAAGATATCAGAGAACTTTGGGATTAGAGCTGAAAAAATTAAGAATAATTGTTATGACAACAGTGTGAATGTATGTCATATTTTATTTTCATTTTTAGAAATTGTCCTTTTAATGTTGACTTTAATGTTGGCACAAGCGGCCGTAACCAATGTCTGCCTCTCAAGGTTGCATACTTTTGCTTAGAATGGTATCCCATGGTACAACTAAGGCAAGTCACTTGGATTACATACTTTGCAAGTTCAACATTCATAATTTGTTACAACATACAGTATGTTTCCTTATAAAAGTATAAAAGTCCCTTACCCATCCTCTGGCTCTCCATGGAGACACAGACAGTCTGCAGCAGACCCTGAGAAAGTGTTTGTAGGGCCTGGAAACTTTCTATGTTGACCAGGAAATGCTTGTGGGGCCTGTTAGCGATATCCTTCAGCTCGTTGATGTTGGCTGCCCCAACTCCAATAGCAAACACAATGACCCCTTGCTTCCTTAGCGCCTTGGCTGGCAGCTCTACGTCGTCCGCAGACTCCCCGTCGGTGAGCACCACAGCAATCTGAGGCACCCTCTGATCAGCGCGGCTCCCGTTGGCCTTGGTGAAAAACTCTTCCCGAAGGACAGTAATGGCTTTGCCGGTGGCTGTGCCTCCCCCGAGCTGTGGAAGCCTGTCCACTTGCTCCAGTAGGGCCCTTTGGTCCGTATGTTCCCCCAAATGGAATTGCTTCTGGATCTCATTACTGAACTGGGCCAGTCCTACGCGAACCTTGTCCGCTCCGATATCCAGCCCCTCGATGAAGCTGTGGAGAAACTTACGAACCTCCTGGAAGTTTGTTGGGCTGATGCTGGTGGAGCCATCCACAAGGAACACAATGTCAGCCACTGTGGCGTTGAGGCACTCTGGAGATTAAGGAAAATAATCATGTAATTTATTTATAAAGAATATTTTTCAAATGGAAGCAATAAATACACTGTCATAGTACCTTGTACCACTTTGGATATTGGTCTCTTTGCCTCATCTACGGTAGTACACAGCACCTGGATGAGGCTCTGGGAGATCCCCTGCAGCGCAGCAAAGTCCGACACGCTGTACACGTGCTGGTTGTGAGGTGTAGTGGCAATCTCCTTCAGCTGATCTTCGTCTGCTTCTTTGATCCCGATGGCGTACAGCGTGACGCCCTGCTTCTTCAGCTTAAGGGCATGCAGCCCCACATTGTCCATTGATTCACTGTCAGTGATCACCACGGCGATCTGGGGCACGTTCTCATTCACCCGGCTCCCTGCGCGGTCAACAAAGAGCTCGTTCAGCAGGAAGTCCAGGCCCAGGCCCGTGTTGGTTTCACCGCCCATATAACGCAGGTTGTTAATGTACTGCAGGATGTCCTGTTTGTCCTGGAAGGTGTTGAGGAGGAACTCGGTGCGCGGCGTGTTGCTGTACTGGACCAGCCCGATGCGCACATGGTCGGGGGCCACGTCAAAGCTGTTGACCAGCGTGTACAAGAACTGGCGAATCTGTTTGAAGTTCTCTGAGCCGATGCTCCATGAACCGTCCACCAGGAAGACGATGTCGGCCACGGCCTCTTCCTTGCAGACTGGGAGGGGAAGAAAACAGTCGTCAGCCAATGGAATTCCGTACAAGTGTCTAAACCACAAGGATTTTTGCTCATGGGATGAGCAATGAAAGCAATTAATCAATAAATCAATCTATTAATCAAATATTATTTTTATCGTGCTTTTATAAAAACACATTTCTTATAACTGCTCAGCAGTCTGAAGCCCCAAAGAGTTGGTCATCATTTTGTATTTGTCTGGTATTTCTTCAATGCTTCTCTGTTTATGCCATTCTGGACTGCGGTCTGCATTCTGGAATGATTCAGATGTCAATAGACAAACATGCTTACCTGTTTTTTGTGCTCCGTTAACCAGAAAACATGTAGCTATGGTGAAGATGGCCAGGAGGCCCTGTGTCCCTTCCATGTTGGAACGTTTCTCTAGTCTATCTCCTTCAACACAAACATGGACAGATCAACTGTTGGAACACAGAAAGTTGCTGTTTATCAGATCAAGTTGTGTTGACAACAGATTCAACTGAAATGTGGTTAGATCGAATTTAAACATAGCATCCTGTGACATCCTAGCCTTCATTTGTACATTTTTCTTACATGATAACAGATTATTTTGCACTACTCATGCTCATGCTCAGGGTTGGGGAGTAACGGATTACATGTACAGATACATCTGAAAAACAACATGATTACTTCAAGGATTCTTTTTAAATTCAGAAAGGATGTTTTTGCGAAAAAACCTAATCTTTAACACTTCGTTTTTTTCAATGACATTCAAATCAGCATTGAAAAAAGGAGCGAGTTTAAGTTTGTTCTACCTGAGCGAGTCTGACCACAAATCAGAGACCACTATGATGGCACACCAAATGTGTTTGATGGATTGTGGGAAAAGAGCAGGAATGGGCTTCTGTAGTCTACAGTCAAAGCTATGTCTTCCAATGGTGCGATTGCTGTCGGCATCCAAACATTATCCAACTTGAATAAATGCTTGGAGGTAAAGATGACAGCAGTGGTGTAGTCTAGGGCGATACAGATATCACTTATTATTGATATCTATATAGTGCATTGATGTAAATCACACGGCACCTCTCTCATTTAGCTATTTGCTCCTTATGGATTGTGGTTGTTGTGGATGGCTGTTCACAAATCTATATGTGTATTTGAACACAATAATGGTTGAATTCAAGAATTTTAAGCTGCCTATCAATCTTTTTTTTTTTTAAACCAGTGGACAGCCGGTGAAAAATGTGGTCTTGCAACAGCTGCATAGTGCGGATCCAAGCCTAGGGAATAAAAGTGGGGCTTTTATTGCTCAATCCAATTCATGCTAATCAAAAAAATCCATAGGCCTAATGGACACATGCTCAACCTTGTACACCTTTAATAGACTTAAAGGGACAATCTGTAGTTGCTACATCCATTTTTAGACTTATAAATTGTATGTATATGTATATATATCCATTTATTCTTGAAGAGTATAACTTATACATGCCTCATGAGCTTAATTTAACTGTCACACTCCATGAGAACTCAAAATATAAGATTGTTTTACTCCAATGTTTGTAAACATTGTAAATGTAAACCAACACTGTATAGCCTCATAACATGGATATCATGGATGGTCAGTCATTTTGATATCAATCATTTTGGATGACCAGTCCTTGTGTCCATAGCTCTGTCTATTAATCTGAGAGTGGTTACATTTCTCCAGGCCCATCCCTTAGCTTTTTACCAAAACAGAGGCGGGGCAACCGTTTTGTTGTTGTTTCATCTGTGGATTTGCCATTTAAACATCTGCATATTATCAAGATATCAAAGTGTCACCAACAAAAAGGTAAACAATAGGCCTATAGCAAATGCAGCATATGGTATTCATTTTTCCCATGTAAATTGCACTTTCCAGTAGTGCTCAAAGCATGCAATTCCATGAGCGAAGAATTTATCTTTCAACTCAAATCAATGAGCCCGATCAGTCCTCCATGACAATAAAATCATAAACAACAGAGTAGGGCTGGCTAATAAGTCCTTCATTTTGGGGTCATGCTCAGATTAAACAATTTGGCTAATCTATACTTCCATATTTCCAAGTCCTATTCTTGAAGATCAAGGGGCATAACATTTATTGGAATGACTGGATTTCTGATAGACTTAGATTTTTAATGTAAAAATATAATTGAATCGTATTATTATATGTAGTAGAAAGTGATGGGTTAGAAGAAGCCTACATAACCAACCCATAAAGTAAAATTTAACATCCATATATGGCCAGCTATGTAAACTTTAACATTGATTTATCCTGCAATAGATGCAATTTCCCGTTAAGGGAAATCCCTGCAATTTCTCTGCAATTTCCCCTTAAGAGGCATTCTTCTAATGCCGCTTAAGGGGAAAGTAACCAAAAAGTAACGGAATGTAATCAGATTACATTACTGAGTTTGGGTAATCCAAAAGTTACATTACTGATTACAATTTTGGACAGTTAACTAGTAACTGTAACGGATTACATTTAGAAAGTAACCTACCCAACCCTGCTCATGCATGTGTAACAGTGTTGCTTCCGTCACTCTCCTCACCCCAACCTGGGCTCGAAAATAGGGATCCTATGAACACATCAACAATTGCCTCAGACGAAGCATCGTTACCTATCGCTCCACAAAAGCCTTTACATTAGTACCATGGACCACTGCAGAGCAAGGGAAACAACTACTTCAAGGTCTCAGAGAGAGTCTTGTCACTGATTGAAATGCCACTAGCGCGCACCACTAACTAGCTAGCTAGCTATTTCACACCGGTTACATGTCAGTGCCTAAATTAGATTATACATTTTTTAAATAGTTTGAGGCAATGTGGAGGTGGAGGAAAGGCTACTTTGACTATTTGAGTATCTTACAGTAAAATCAAGGGCAAACATTTAATGACTTCAGAGCACAGTTGGCCAAACATGAAGCATCTGGATTAAATGGATTTCTCTGGGTTGCTGCTCTGTAAATAGATAGCCAATCAGTTCCAGATGCAGTGCATCAGACAACATCTAAGGTCCCTGATTGCTTGTGTGTGTGTGTGCGTGTGCGTGTGTGTGTTCATACATGCGTGTGTCTGTGTGTGTTTGCACACGATTGCACATGCGTGTGTGTGTGTGCGTGTGCATGTACCTCAGAAGTGTGTGCGATGACACTGGACTGATGGTTAAAATCAAACCTTTCTGAAGAAACCAGTCTGTGCAGGTATAACGAGGGGGGGGCTGTCCTGTTTGAGAGATGGATTTGGCCACACTAGTCTCCTTCCCCCAAGCCACTTCAATATAGTCATGTCTATATCAATTGGCAGATCACAAGACACTTCAATATAGTCATGTCTATATCAATTGGCAGATCACAAGACACTTCAATATAGTCATGTCTATATCAATTGGCAGATCACAAGACACTTCAATATAGTCATGTCTATATCAATTGGCAGATCACAAGACACTTCAATATAGTCATGTCTATATCAATTGGCAGATCACAAGACACTTCAATATAGTCATGTCTATATCAATTGGCAGATCACAAGACACTTCAATATAGTCATGTCTATATCAATTGGCAGATCACAAGACACTTCAATATAGTCATGTCTATATCAATTGGCAGATCACAAGACACTTCAATATAGTCATGTCTATATCAATTGGCAGATCACAAGACACTCTTAGCACCTTTCTTTCTATGTAGAACGTTTTGTGTTTATTCTGGAGTAAAAATTATTTTCCTCTCAAGTAGTGAAATGAAATCATTTTAGAGTGTAATTATTACCAGCGGCCGCTAGAGTGAGAGCAAAAATACAGATACAATTCTATTGGAGTGAAACAGCATGACCACGGCCACTAATTTTGGTTAAATTTAGAGTTTGCCACCATTGTCCATTTGCAAGTGTCTCGTGAATGGAAAGAGTGGACAGATCGAGAGCGTGGATCCGCCAAACATCAGTAGTCATTCACAGAACCACAGAATTTCATCATTTCTTAACTTAATTAGAATTCCAGGTAAGTTCACTGTTATTGGTTAACTTTGTGTGCAAATTAAAACTGTTGAGCAACATTACAGCTAGCTAGCACTGTAGTGTAGGCTTACTGTTACTGCACGATTTGCATAGTCAGATGCTAATGTGATCATCTAGCTAGAGCTAATTAGCTAGCTAGCTACAGTAACATTAAGTTATACCACTTTTAGTGGTTTATGGACAGTATGCACGCCCAAATGATCTACACTGGTATTTACTGTTGCTGTTGCTTCAGATAGTAAACATTGTATTTTCTCCAATGATATCAAAGGGTATTACAACACTTAATCGCAGAACAACACAGGTTATTCAAGCAATGGTTTCCAAAAAAAGAGGTTGCTACCAAAGCATCATTTTATGATGCATTACCCCACATGTATGCTTAAAATTGGACCAGTTTTGCATAGCTGGTGCATGCACTATGAAGCAAGGCATAATTTCTTTAAAAAACTATTAAAAAGCTTTAAAATGCTTCAAAAATTTAACTAAAACATTGACAAAAAAACACCAAAGTCAAATAGCATACAGTTGGCAGACATTTGACACCAACAGAGTCATGATCGGTCCAGGTAAAATGTTATCTTTAAATGTGGTGGACTGTGGCTGTAAGATGGCTGAGACTCTTCAGGTACCAATTGACACCACGGTTTTAAATGTTAAATGGGCCAAACACCATGGAAATATGCATCGTTCAGGTTTAGTTGTTTGTCTTAAAGTCCATTGTGAGATGCCAGTTTTTCAGAAAATCCACCATGTTGTTGTTAAAGATGAGAGGTTACTGTTGGATACTTTTGCCCTACAAACAATATGTCTTGATGAACATTTTAATGCAGATAGAGTTGGGTGTACAACAGAGGGACCTTATGTAGTGGACATTAGAGAGCTTTTCTGTCACAAAGCATTTGATATACACATGTCTTACAGTTGTGATGATTCAAGTTTGTTTATTGTCCCAAACTGTTTCCTGTGACTCTAAAAACTGCACAGTAAACTCTTTAAAACCAAGATTTATTGTATTGCAATATAGTTTTTTAAATTTACTTTTAAAGGATGTCAAAATGTCATTTCACAGAGGCCACAATTTTATTTTATCATCAGTGTTTTTGATATGTGAGATGCCAGTTTCACAAAATCCTCCATGTCATTGTTAGATGTATTGAATTGCAATATTGAGCTTTTTTATGTACATGTATTAAAGTGAACAGAGGCCAACATTTCATTTCAGAACACAATTTTATTTTATTATCATCAGTATTTTGATGTACAGTTGAAGTCGGAAGTTTACATACACCTTAGCCAAATACATTTAAACTCAGTTTTTCACAATTCCTGACATTTAATCAGAGTAAAAAATCCCTGTCTTAGGTCAGTTAGGATCACCACTTTATTTAAAACATGTGAAATGTCAGAATAATAGTAGAGAGAATGATTTAGTTCAGCTTTTATTTCTTTCATCACATTCCCAGTGGGTCAGAAGTTTACATACACTCAATTAGTATTTGGTAGCATTGCCTTTAAATTGTTTAACTTGGGTCAAATGTTTTGGGTATCCTTCCACAAGCTTCCCACAATAAGTTGGGTGAATTTTGGCCCATTCCTCCTGACAGAGCTGGTGTAACTGAGTCAGGTTTGTAGGCCTCCTTGCTCGCACATGCTTTTTCAGTTCTGCCCACAAATTTTCTATAGGATTGAGGTCAGGGCTTTGTGATAGCCACTCCAATACCTTATCTTTGTTGTCCTTAAGCCATTTTGCCACAACTTTGGAAGTATGTTTGGGGTCATTGTCCATTTGGAAGACCCATTTGCGACCAAGCTTTAACTTCCTGACTGATGACTTGAGATGTTGCATCAATATATCCACTTAATTTTCCATCCTCATGATGCCATATATTTTGTGAAGTGCACCAGTCCCTCCTGCAGCAAAGCACCCACACAATATGATGCTGAAACCCACGTGCCTCATGGTTGGGATGGTGTTCTTCGGCTTACAAGCCTCCCCCTTTTTCCTCCAAACATAACAATGGTCATTATGGCCAAACAGTTCTATATTTGTTTCATCAGATCAGAGGGCATTTCTCCAAAAAGTACAATCTTTGTCCCCATGTGCAGTTGCAAACCGTAGTCTGGCTTTTTTATGGCGGTTTTTGAGCAGTGGCTTCTTCCTTGCTGAGCGGTCTTTCAGGTTATGTCGATATAGGACTCGTTTTACTGTGGATATAGATACTTTTGTACCTGTTTCCTCCAGCATCTTCACAAGGTCCTTTGCTGTTGTTCTGGGATTGATTTGCACTTTTCGCACCAAAGTACGCGTCTCCTTCCTGAGCGGTATGATGGCTGCGTGGTCCCATGGTGTTTATACTTGCGTACTATTGTTTGTACAGATGAACGTGGTACCTTCAGGCGTTTGGAAATTGCTTCCAAGGATGAACCAGACTTGTGGAGGTCTACAATTCTTGGCTGAGGTCTTGGCTGATTTCTTTTGATTTTCCCATGATGTCAAGCAAAGAGGCACTGAATTTGAAGGTAGGCCTTGAAATACCTCCACAGGTACACCTCCAATTGACTCAAATTATGTCAATTAGCTTATCAGAAGCTTCTAAAGCCATGACATCATTTTCGGGAATTTTCCAAGCTGTTTAAAGGCACAGTCAACTTAGTGTATGTAAACTTCTGGCCCGCTGGAATTGTGATACAGTGAAATAATCTGTCTGTAAACAATTTTTGGGAAAATTACTTGTGTCATGCACAAGGTAGATGTCCTAACCGACTTGCCAAAACTATAGTTTGTTAACAAGAAATTTGTGGAGTGGTTGAAAAACTATTTTTAATGACTCCAACCTAAGTGTATGTAAACTTCTGACTTCAACTGGGTCAGAAGGGCATGTCGAAGAGGGCCGCTTATCTGAATTATTCTTCCTCGTTTCTTTCACTTCCGAACAGGATTCACCTAATGCACAACACAGCGTATAAATATGTTTTAGGACAAGATTCAGCTAATCTACAGCATAGCCTGTAAATGTCTTTAGGACTGGATTCTGCTAAAGTAAAACAGCCTATAAATGTGAATGTGTTTAGGACAGGATTCAGCTAATGTAAAACAGCCTATAAATGTCTTTAGGACAGGATTCAGCTAATGTAAAACAGCCTATAAATGTCTTTAGGACAGGATTCAGCTAATGTAAAACAGCCTATAAATGTCTTTAGGACTGGATTCTGCTAATGTAAAACAGCCTATAAATGTCTTTAGGACAGGATTCAGCTAATGTAAAACATCCTATAAATGTCTTTAGGACAGGATTCAGCTAATGTAAAACAGCCTATAAATGTCTTTAGGACAGGATTCAGCTAATGTAAAACACCCTATAAATGTCTTTAGGACAGGATTCAGTTAATGTAAAACAGCTTATAAATGTCTTTAGGACAGGATTCAGCTAATGTAAAACACCCTATAAATGTCTTTAGGACAGGATTCAGTTAATGTAAAACAGCTTATAAATGTCTTTAGGACAGGATTCAGCTAATGTAAAACATCCTATAAATGTCTTTAGGACAGGATTCAGCTACTGTAAAACAGCCTATAAATGTCTTTAGGACAGGATTCAGCTAATGTAAAACAGCCTATAAACGTATTTAGGACAAAGGCCCTTCTGAAAATACTTCATTTATGGATTATCTGTAGATTCGACCACCATTCCCAAATGGATTCCAAATATGCCGTCCTATCTTGCAAGTCAACTAAAATAAAATTACAATTCTGACAGGTTTCCCTTTAAAAAAGCAATGCTTGATGTGCCTGGGTCCAGTCAGACTTACTCCAGAGATAGGGTAAGGGAAATGGCTGGAACATACTGTACAGTTTTCCAGTCAGAATGCTCAACAATAATCAACTCAGCAATTAAAACTGACTGTATCAACAGAGAGAGGGTGTGTGTGTGTGTGTGCCTGGTTAATGTGTACTGTATGTGTCTGGTTGTTTAAGAGTCTTATACCAATGCTTGTTGAGGCCCGATCCCAATGAGTTGAGAAATTCAGGAAACAGGGGTCCATCCTAACCGGATGCATCTGGACGTAATCACGATTTGTAGAGCCCCATTTCAAACAAGAATCGCACTTGAATGACAGTGATTGAAAGGGCGGTCTTGGCCTCCCTGGTGGCGCAGTGGTCTCTGTGCCACCAGAGACTCTGGGTTCGAGCCCAGGCTCTGTCGCAGCCGGCCGCGACAGGGAGGTCCATGGGGCGACCCACAATTGGCTTAGTGTTGTCCGGGTTAGGGAGGGTTTGGCCGGTAGGGATGTCCTTGTCTCATCGCGCACTAGCGACTCCTGTGGCGGGCCGGGCGCAGTGCACGCTAACCAGGTGTACGGTGTTTCCTCCGACACATTGGTGCGGCTGGCATCCGGGTTGGATGCGCGCTGTGTTAAGAAGCAGTGCGGCTTGGTTGGGTTGTGTTTCGGAGGACGCATGACTCTCGACCTTTGTCTCTCCCAAGCCCGTACGGGAGTTGTAGCGATGAGACAAGATAGTAACTACTAACAATTGGAAACCACTAAAAAGGGGGTAAAAAAAAAGAAAGGCGGTCTTCACATCTCATTTGTTCAGGTCAGAGTCCACTGAATATACTTACATCTGGGTCTAACAAATCTCCATGCACATTTCCTTCACGCTCTGTTCTCTACCTCGGTTTATTTAGGCAGCGTTCAAAGCAGTTCCTTTCCGGTCAACAGAGTGGGGTCTAAAAGAGTGGGGGCCTATTGTTTTCAATGGCAAATCATCTATTCCACTCAGAAACTGTGGTCACAGATTGACCGTGAACATTCAGGCACAAGGGATCTGTTAAATTATGGAGTACTTTAAAGCTTTCTACAGGACAATTATTCCACCACCAACATTTTGTTTACCTCTTTATGACGAGTCAAGGTCAAGATTGTATATGGTCAGAACGGTCCAGTACAATATCCAAGACTGACTCTTTAACGTAACATATATATCAACAATAGGGTTTCAGTGGCTGGTTTATTTCAAGCTTAATTGATGTTTGTTACCTATCAACCATGTTGACTGTTGAACTGATGACTGTGGGGTTCTGCTAGGCATCAGTTATTAACTGCTTCAGCTGCCTGACTGTTCCATTAAACATACACATCATCATCATCATAAAGCCCGAAGACGTGAATGGATCCTATTTCAGAGCTCTTCCCCACAGCTGTATGCTGTTGTTAGCTCTGCTGACAAGACGTCCTAGACCTAGGGGATAACCAATGCAATGTCCTTCTTCCCCTCCTCTTTCTCTAAATAGAGAAGCCTAACATTTACTTCTTATCACTTTCCATTTACAGCTGGTGCCGGCTGTGTTTTATACACAGAAGTTGAGGCTTTAGGAGGTGTAAACAAAGGAACTTGGCTGTTCAATGTACAGAACTACAGGTCATGCTAGTCTGGCTGTGGACCACAGGGGCTGTGTTTACATAGGCAGCCCAATTCAGATCTTTTCCAATTATTTCCATATCTGATACCTATCTGATCTTGTCCCTAATGTGTAAACAGCAACAACAAAAAACACATGGAATCTGATCTTTTGACTTATGATTTACTGTATACCACCACCATATGTGGATCTCAATCCTGATACAATTCTGATGCTACATATGTGACCTCAGTCTAGATGCTCAAATCAGAACTGATTTCCTCTGTAGTGTTCCTTTTTTTGCACATGACCTGCCATTACCATGGCAACCACCCCAACATTTTAACTTCTACATGATCGGTGTCCCTATACTGGGACGTTTGAGCTAAGGTGCGCTAATGTGATTAGCATGACAGTTGTAAGTAACAGCAAACTTTCCAGGACATAGACATGTCTTACATTGGCAGAAAGCTTAAATTCTTGTTAATCTAACTGCACTGTCCAATTTACAGTAGCTATTACAGTGAAACAATACCATACTATTGTTTGAGGAGAGTGCAAAACAACAAAACACGTACCACAGCAACTGGTTTGATACATTCACCTCTGAAGGTAAATAATTTACTTACATTCTGTAATCTTGCTCTGATTTGTCATCCTGATGGTCCCAGAGATAAAATGTATCATAGTCGTGTTTGATAAAATCAATTTGTATATTCAAATGTAGGAAGTAGGTTCTACACTTTGTACCCCTGCTTTCTCTGGCTCCACATCCACCCCGCCCGGCCATCTACTTCAGAGGCTACGTCTGTGTGAATGAGCAAATCTGATATGGGTAAAATGTCTGGACACTGAGTCTGGACACTCAGAAAAAAAAGATTGGATATGGAAAAAAAATCTGAATTGTGTTCTTCGGGTAGCTGTTTGAACACAGTCAGTTTGTTTACACAGACAGTGTGTTTCTCAAAAGGCTTTTTACAGGGAGAGTGGCAGCAGCTTTTCCAGAAAACCACTATCACAGCTAATTTCAATCATCTTGAAAATTCAGAAAGCCTGTGAAACTGTTCTTGTTTTTTTTTTAAACGTTCTTATAGATTCTTATTTGTCACGTAGCTGAGTTAGATCACCTTGGCAGCAGTGGTTGCTGCAGTCTTACTGTTATTCACAATGTGGCGGTGGATGAGTGAGTTTGAATCTCTGATGCAGTTGACATCTATCAGTGGCTGAGGTTTCAGTAAACCAATGTTGCAGATTTAAGTAATGTAGTGTTGGCTACAATAGTGTTGTCATGCAGTACAGTAACAACCACAGTAATTACACAGTGTTAATAACATTGTACTGTGTGACCTTGATCATCAATAGAACAGAACACTACACTGAATTCGTATTGTAATGATCACATTGTACCAGATTGCTTAACTATAACATTTACATTTACATTTAAGTCATTTAGCTGACGCTCTTATCCAGAGCGACTTACAATTTGGAAAGTTCATACATATTCATCCTGGTCCCCCCGTGGGGAATGAACCCACAACCCTGGCGTTGCAAGCGCCATGCTCTACCAACTGAGCCACACGGGACCGTGTGGGACCGTATAACAATATTTAAGGCTACTTGAACCATAAGCAGTTGGAGTAGCACTAATTAGATGTTATTGCTCGGCTGTTATTGGCTTCAAACTTAGCACACTTCTCTGATTTGGCTGTGATATGATCCAGTACATCTGAGAAATTAAGTCAGGGCACTTATTGATGTGGCTGTTGTGGTTTGCATGTCATTGAAGAATAAAAACGGTATTGTTTGTGTTGGAAACTTTTGACAGACGTATATGAAAATATGTGGCTTTGGCAAGATCAATTCTGAGCCTGGGGGTGAAACAATTACACATTGCCCTAAATGGTCTGAAAGGCCACTTTCCCGTTAATTGGCTCTGTCTTGTGTATTAGGCGGAAATTCCCCATTATGAAATTCCACAACAAATGAAGGGTGCACATCTATGGGCATTGTGATGCCGACTGATACAACAAGAAGAGAACACTGTGTTTATCCTGAAAGGAAATAGAGCAACACTGAATGATACAGTGAGAAAGTATCCAAACTTTGGTCTTAACAAAAGTATCCCATCTAAATGAAAAGGTTCTTTGGAAAGAGAAGTGGAGGGCAGGGCAGAATAATGGTTACAGATGCAGGATCTTCATTTGACCAGTTTCTCACAACAGGAAAGAATCCTACTTCAAAAGGAAATGTGAATTATTGTGTGGGTTATAATTAATTGTTTTGATGAGGAGGCCTTCATGTGGTGTCGAAGAAGGCGTGACAGAACCTGTAAACACACCTGGAGCAATTTCCTGAACATGAAAAAAATATTTCCCCCAACAGCGATATAAACAGGAAACCATAAACAGTCACTAGATGGTCTGGTCTCTGGGTTGGACCTACTGATGGATGTATTCACTCTGCTCTGTGGTGTGTGGTGTGTGTGTGTGTGTGTGTGTGTGTGTGTGTGTGTGTGTGTGTGTGTGTGTGTGTGTGTGTGTGTGTGTGCGTGCGTGCGTGCGTGCGTGCGTGCGTGCGTGCGTGCGTGCGTGCGTGCGTGTGTGTGTGCGTGCATGCATGCATGCGAATTTGTGTGATCTGTGGATAGGGATGTGAAGCACCTATAAACTGTGCTTGACTGTGTTTATCTGGTCAGACGAAGACTCAACATTGTGTCTTGAGTTTACAACCAGCATCACAAACATTGTACCTGCTCAACCTCAAACCTTGATTCATGGTTTCCTGGAAAGTCAAACTAAAATCTTATGGAGTAAAACAAAATAATGTACCATCTTTGTGAGTGCTGGCTGCCTTTATTCATAAAGCATTGGGGGGGGCTCATCTAAAATCCAGAATCAAACGTGTGGACATTCATCTGGGCCAAAGAACAATCACACTGTCTTAGAAAAAAAGGTTTCCCAAATGAACCCTCTGTAGAAAAGGTTCTACAAGGAACCCAAAAGTGTTGGCTGCAATAGTTTTTACCTGGAACCAAAAAGGGTTCTTCAAATAGTTATTCTATGGGGACAGCCGATGAACCCTTTGAGGTTTTAGATATACACTGTTAGAAAACAAAACATCACAAGGTGCTAACATCCCAGCATCACAAGGTGCTAACATCCCAGCATCATACGGTTTAAACATCCCAGCATCACAAGGTGCTAACATCCCAGCATCATAAGGTGCTAACATCCCAGCATCATACGGTTTAAACATCCCAGCATCATAAGGTGCTAACATCCCAGCATCATAAGGTACTAACAGCCCAGCATCATAAGGTACTAACAGCCCAGCATCATAAGGTGCTAACATCATAGCATCATAAGGTACTAACATCCCAGCATCATAAGGTGCTAACATCCCAGCATCATAAGGTACTAACATCCCAGCATCACAAGGTGCTAACATCCCAGCATCATAAGGTACTAACATCCCAGCATCATAAGGTGCTAACATCCCAGCATCATAAGGTACTAACATCCCAGCATCATAAGGTGCTAACATCCCAGCATCATAAGGCGTCATCCATTGACAAACTTCATTAGTGAACAAAAGTACTTCAACAGGGGAATGGTCTATTATGCAACTGTACAGCATGGTGATTAATGGTGGGTAGTATGATAAGCATGATCTGCAGTAGTCTGGAGTGTCTGTGAAATACTGTTACAGCATCCAGCTGGCAGGAGGCTCCACTACCAGTGAACACCATTTGTCTACAACCAACACACCAATTTTGGGAACAAAGACTGTTGAGAAAGTTATCCAAATGTTCTCAGAACATGATTTTGGCAAATGGACAATTTCTTACAATGAATTTCAAGCACACATGCATGTACGCACACATACCATTCTACTGTTTATTTTGATCCGGTTTATCCACGGCAAAGATATATATTTTCCATAATAATTTTTAACTAATTAATTTGTTCAATACACTCTTCAAACATGTTGAGCATGCAAGTTGCGCATGCAGTCTATAGCCTAACTATAATCACCAAGGCAGCTTTATTATCTTTGTAGCCCTAAATGTTTAACATTTCAGAGTAGACTATTCACTTGCTGAACATAAATGAACGCATATTGCGACGACAGGTAGGCCTATCCAATGGACACCATCAATAGAGGGATTTGTGATCAATTCACTTCAGCCTATTTATTTTATTAGCCTACACGATTATTTTACATTTTAAAAAATGTACTTAACAACTTTGCACTTAGAATAACATCCTCAAAACCACCCATTGAATTCAAAAGTTTGTCTATAAAACCTACATTATGTTTCCAAGTATGTCCCTCAAAAGGATAATTAGGCATATACACTGAGACTTTGTGAGCAAATTCGTTAAATCACAACATTTTTGTATTATTTAAATGTAGACTAGGTTAGCATGCACAACAAACAAAAAAGCGTGCGGAAAAGGTATAAACTTACAATGTGGCTGATGCACTATCTGGTGCGCGCAGGCAGGAATCCCATTCCCTTATAGAACCCAAAGCCCTATCTTGTTCTACAGAAATTGGTGCGGCCGGCCACTCCTCACACCCCGCTCTGAATCATCGAATGGTTCAACACAGTCTCACATTCAATTCGGGCATATACAGTGGGGAGAACAAGTATTTGATACACTGACAATTTTGCAGGTTTTCCTACTTACAAAGCATGTAGAGGTCTGTAATTTTTATCATACGTACACTTCAACTGTGAGAGAAGGAATCTAAAACAAAAATCCAGAAAATCACATTGTATGATTTTTTATTAATTAATTTGCATTTTATTGCATGACATAAGTATTTGATACATCAGAAAAGCAGAACTGAATATTTGGTACAGAAACCTTAGTTTGCAATTACAGAGATCATACGTTTCCTGTAGTTCTTGACCAGGTTTGCACACACTGCAGCAGGGATTTTGGCCCACTCCTCCATACAGACCTTCTCCAGATCCTTCAGGTTTCGGGGCTGTCGCTGGGCAATACGGACTTTCGGCTCCCTCCAAAGATTTTCTATTGGGTTCAGGTCTGGAGACTGGCTAGGCCACTCCAGGACCTTGAGATGCTTCTTACGGAGCCACTCCTTAGTTGCCCTGGCTGTGTGTTTCGGGTCGTTGTCATGCTGGAAGACCCAGCCACGACCCATCTTCAATGCTCTTACTGAGGGAAGGAGGTTGTTGGTCAAGATCTCGCGATACATGGCCCCATCCATCCTCCCTTCAATACGGTGCAGTCGTCCTGTCCCCTTTGCAGAAAAGCATCCCCA
Source organism: Salvelinus alpinus (assembly GCF_045679555.1). Taxonomy (NCBI): domain Eukaryota; kingdom Metazoa; phylum Chordata; class Actinopteri; order Salmoniformes; family Salmonidae; genus Salvelinus; species Salvelinus alpinus. The sequence goes on from NC_092089.1 coordinate 26,384,862, forward strand.
AAGAATGATGTTTCCACCTCCATGCTTCACGGTTGGGATGGTGTTCTTGGGGTTGTACTCATCCTTCTATTCCTCCAAACACGGCGAGTGGAGTTTAGAGCAAAAAGCTCTATTTTTGTCTCATCAGACCACATGACCTTCTCCCATTCCTCCTCTGGATCATCCAGATGGTCATTGGCAAACTTCAGACGGGCCTGGACATGCGCTGGCTTGAGCAGGGGGACCTTGCGTGCGCTGCAGGATTTTAATCCATGACGGCGTAGTGTGTTACTAATGGTTTTCTTTGAGACTGTGGTCCCAGCTCTCTTCAGGTCATTGACCAGGTCCTGCCGTGTAGTTCTGGGCTGATCCCTCACATTCCTCATGATCATTGATGCCCCACGAGGTGAGATCTTGCATGGAGCCCCAGACCGAGGGTGATTGACCGTCATCTTGAACTTCTTCCATTTTCTAATAATTGTGCCAACAGTTGTTGCCTTCTCACCAAGCTGCTTGGCTATTGTCCTGTAGCCCATCCCAGCCTTGTACAGGTCTACAATTTATCCCTGATGTCCTTACACAGCTCTCTGGTCTTGGCCATTGTGGAGAGGTTGGAGTCTGTTTGATTGAGTGTGTGGACAGGTGTCTTTTATACAGGTAACGAGTTCAAACAGGTGCAGTTAATACAGGTAATGAGTGGAGAACAGGAGGGCTTCTTAAAGAAAAACTAACAGGTCTGTGAGAGCCGGAATTCTTACTGGTTGGTAGGTGATCAAATACTTATGTCATGCAATAAAATGCAAATTAATTACTTAAAAATCATACAATGTGATTTTCTGGATTTTTGTTTTAGATTCCGTCTCTCACAGTTGAAGTGTACCTATGATAAAAATGACAGACCTCTACATGCTTTGTAAGTAGGAAAACCTGCAAAATCGGCAGTGTATCAAATACTTGTTCTCCCCACTGTATGTACAAAATGTATTTCAGCAGATTTCGTGCGTTTTTGTGCGATTTAGTCTGGCTTAATTCGTGAGAAAAGACACGAATTTATGTGCTTCTTAATTCGTGCGAAAAGACACAAATTTAACCAGTAGGCTACACAAGCCTTTGCAACTACCATATAGACGCGATAATTTGGATTTCATTTTTGTTCTTCTTAATGGCTAATTCAACATCATGAATATACAGAAATGTTGTCTTTGTTTAACCATGTTTTAAAATGTGTCGTTGTATGCCTATATGTACTGTTTTAGACTTGCTGAACAGAATTTTTGAGAAAAGACGCACATTTACGTGCGACTTAATTTGTGGGAAATATTGTTTTATTAATGCCAATGCTGTTTTCTGTGCTTGATTTCGCTTAATACTTTGGATACTGGTGCACTTGTAATCAGAACGCCTTTTTGTCATGTAGGTAACCATACACGATTTTCTTCATAACCCATTTCATATTTCGTGGAGCCTAAATTACACCATTTTCTTCATAATGCATGTATTACATGTTAATGTAAAATAATGAATTATGTTGGCTTACACTTATGGCCTTTCCAAGGCCTTTCCATACCTTAAGGGAACATTTTAGCACTCGCCATATGGCTAGCGAGAAACGCCACATTGCAAATGTACGGTCCCTTACTAGACGTCCTGCAACGTTTCTAAAATTCGCGGACGGCGTCGGGCCGTGCGCGGGGGAGAGATCTTTCAGGAAGTCATCAAACGAAATCTCTCGGACGTTCGGTTTCCGTTTTATAAAAATAACAAATTTTGGGCATTTTTCCGCAGTCTCGGAAATTCCCACCAGAGGGAAAATAAATAATATTGCAAATGCACAAGCACATTGCAAATGCATGTGGCCTTTTCTCCTAAATGGAAAATATTTCGAAGACGTAATGGACAGTTGGCCCCAAACAAGATGGCGTCGAGGCCTCAACGCTTTTTGAGTTATGGCCATTTTTCTGGGATTAAAGGTCAAAAACGCAAAGTAGGGTGCTAATTTGACCGCTTCACGTCAAAGTACATAAGCATACGGTGTCAGGAAAAAAAGAACCAGCCATTTTTCTATCGTAATTTAAGAGAAATCGTACATTGACAAATTGATAATGTTCACAAAAAGGAGTTAAAAAAAATAAAGTTACAGATCCATGTGTTCAGACGAACATTTTTTAAGTGGGTCTCGAAGCTCTGCCAGAATTCTGTGATTTTATGTGATTTTATGAAATAACACACACTCACTTAACCCTCTGTAAATAAGTCAGTTCTTAACATAAAGACTTAAAACTCAATATTATATAAGAGCCTACCCCAAGGAGGATATGTGTTCACTTTCAGCTTCCTATGTCAACCGGAAGTACCTTCAAATGGTGCCATAGGGTCAGTTTCGAAGGGTTAAAAAGGTCAGATCTGCCTCCCGGGTGGCACAGTGGTCTAGGGCACTGCATCGCAGTGCTAGCTTCGCCACCAGAGCCTCTGGGTTCGCGCCCAGGCTCTGCCGCAGCCGGCCGCGACCGGGAGGTCTGTGGGGCGACGCACAATTGGCCTAGCTTCGTCCGGGTTAGGGAGGGTTTGGCCGGTAGGGATATCCTTGTCTCATCGCGCTCCAGCGACTCCTGTGGCGGGCCGGGGGCAGTGCACGCTAGCCAAGGGGGCCAGGTGCACGGTGTTTCCTCCGACACATTGGTGCGGCTGGCTTCCGGGTTGGAGGCGCGCTGTGTTAAGAAGCAGTGCGGCTTGGTTGGGTTGTGCTTCGGAGGATGCGTGGCTTTCGACCTTCGTCTCTAATGAGCCCATACGGGAGTTGTAGCGATGAGACAAGATAGTAATTACTAGCGATTGGATACCACGAAGAAAAGGGGATAAAAGGATGGAGTGAAAAAGTACGGTGCTTAAAGACACACAAAGCCTGCAATGGCATTGCCATTATCTCCAGGCCATGCCGAGTTCAACGAGATGCCCCGCTTGACCGTAGCTCGCTCGGTCTGAGTGCAGCGACAGGGACAAGAAGAAGGACCCAAATGACCCTTTGACCTCAATTTCATATTTTTTTGCTTTTGGGAGACAGAGAGAGAACCGTTAAGGTTAGAAGCACAATTTGACCTCAGGAACGTTCCTAAGGTCCTCCCGATCTGTGCAAGCCTAACATTGACCGTGTGGCATTAACCCTTAACAGTTAAAAGAAGGTGTTTACATCAAACAGTTTACAATGACATCTCACCCCATAGGAACACATTGCCTGCACCCCTAAATTCAACCTGAAGCCTATGTGGGTTATGAATGTCTTATCAACCTGTCTTCAATGACAATCTATCAAGCCACTATGAGGTCTACCTGTGTTGATTCTAAGCTTCCTGGAGCAACCGGAAGTGATAAAATCACCCTAAAAGTGTTTTGCCATACCCAACCAGCAGTTTGTGATATATAGTGCATTCAACCCTGTGTAAATCAGTCAGTTCTTAACGTATAGACTTAAAACTCAGGATTCTGTAAAAGCATACCCCGATCAGGATATGTATTTACTTATAGCTTCCTGTGCCAACCGGAAGTGCCTTAAAATGGGGTCATAGGTGCTGTTTCGAAGGTTTAAAAAAGTCAGTCTTTCCAAAACTTTAAATGTGTGAATCGGTCAACCCTCATGAACTGTAAATCAGTAATTTCTCTAAACAGATGTCAAAGAAAAGCTCTCTCTCACACACACACACACACACACACACACACACACACACACACACACACACACACACACACACACACACACACACACACACACACACACACACAGCAAGGATGGAGTGAAAAAGTATGGTGCTTAAAGACACACAGACCCTTAAATGCTTTTAGGGGGGATCCAGACTTCCATACCCGCTCTGGGAGCGCTATACTACCGCCCCAAATCAATGGATGCTGGCCTGAGTGATTTATGGAGGTTTTCAAAAAATATTCTAAGTCCAAACTTTTCGTGCACCTGGTATTTTTTTGGGGTTACCAGGCGTCGTTTTTCAAAACGGTTGAAATTGCTTTTAGGGGGCATCCAGAGTGTCACATGACCGGATGAGGTAACTATTCTTGTTCTTCTTGTAACTTTCCGGTAGGCTAGAAGCTTTCCGGTGTTTTGCTGCTCGACACAGGTCAGGTCGACGCAGGTATTGCACTTGATTTATCGTTATAGTAACCATAGGTGCAGCCAATGGGAAATACGAAAGCTTTCTAGCTATTTCGCACTGACGGTAATTTGAACACAATAACGTTTCTAGTGAAAAGGTGCTTACACTCAGAGCCATGTATTTACACTCAGCCACCCTACTCTTATTACAGGTTAACGTTTTGGTAATTTTGGTTGGTCAACAAAATGTAAGACTACAATGACTGCATACGTTTCCCCAAATGTTATACGAAAAAAAAAAGTTTTGTTATTGATGGACAATGGCAAGGCTGCCATTGTATTTTCAGTTACATTCTGGTCAATAAAAATGGTTTACACGTTTATTTTTTAAGAAATACATGGAACTACAACCGAATAAAACACCATTAACCATCATGCATTGCTTACATTCATTCTATACTGAAAAGTCTGTTCAGAAAAATCGAAAACAGTACATATAGGCATAAAACCACAATGTTTTAATAGGGATTAAAAAAATACAATATATATATATAACCTCTTATGGTTATATGGTTAAAAAAAGACAAAATATCTATATATTCATAACGTAAAATAAATAAATACAGGCGATCGCGTCTATGGTTGTTGCAACGGCTTGTGTGTCGCCTACTGGTTAAATTCGTGTCTTTTCGCACGAATTAAGTAGCACAGAAATTCGTGTATTTTCAAACGAATTGAACCACCCCAAAAATGCACAAAAACGCACGAAATCTGCTGAAATACATTTTGTACATATATGCGCGAATTGAATGTGAGGCTGGGCTGAATGGTTAGGCAAAGAGTAGCCTACAGTATTCATCCCGCTACTATTCGGTATAGTCTACACGACCTGTGCGTCATACACACCCCTACATCCCCCTGAATTAGTTCTACCGGGAAACTTTATATTCGGAGCCGCGGGAAGGAATTCTAAGGAAATTCTGAAGCAGATAGAAATAGTAAAGTGATGTAACAGCAGTGGTTATTTGTACCAGGAGACTAACACCATTAAAATAATATTAGCCTTTACAATATAGGCCAAGTGTTGTTGGTCTTTATCGGTTATGCAAGGCTCTCTCAATTTGGATGAATTGGTGCCTCTAGAGAAATTCAAAAGGCTGATTGAGGACCATTTGTTTTCTATGATTGTGTTTTGCAAGAGGAGCGGGAATGTGCCTCGAGTGTTATATGCTCTTCAACGTTAAATGAGATTTACAAACCTCACAACCTTGCCGAACCTCACAACCTTGCCAACCCTCACAACCTTGCCAAACCTCACAACCTTGCCTTGCTTTTCTGTAACTTTCAGTGACAATTACTAACACCTTTGATCATTTTGCTGTTACCTATCCAGAACTAGCAGATCTACAAAACAGGAGTGGACCAGGGTACAGAACATTTTGGGGTGAAATATAACTGCACTTCTCTGCTCTAAGACACCCCACTCCAAAACACACCTTCAGTGAACTCCATCCCATTTCTGACACCAGTGCAGAAGAAGTTGGGGCTCCCGAGTGGCGCAGCAGTCTAAGGCACTGCATCTCAGTGCTAGAGGCATCACTACAGACACCCTGGTTCAAATCCAGGCTGTATCACAACTGGCTGTTATTGGGAGGCCCATTGGGCGGCGCACAATTGGCCCAGCATCATCCGGTGTAGGCTGTCATTGTAAATAAGAATTTGTTCTTAACTGACTTGCCTAGTTAAATAAAAAAAGTTGTGATGCCAAGAGGTCTGACTCTGAAACCTTTTTCACTCAGCAGACATTTATCCTCGGGCAACACTTGTCACTTTGCTCCTGCTTGTCAAGGTTTAAACTCAGTCCAGTTACCATGCTAACCCCACACTGGCATATAGTAGCCTAGGCCAGTGGTTCCCAGCCCCGGTCCTCCAGTATCCCCAACAGTACACAGTATTATTGTAGTCCCGGACAAGCACACTTCAACTTGTCAACTAATCATCAGGCCCTCAATGAGTTGAATCAGGTATGTTTGTCTGGGCTACAACACGTGTGCTGTGGGGGTACTCGAGGACTGGAGTTGGGAACTGGTGGACTAGGCTACCCCTAGTTACATTTATGGCCTCATTTAGCATGCTATAAAACTCTCACCACAGAACTGCAGCATACACAACCCTTTTTACATAAGTATTTTTTATATGCAATTTTAGGCATGAATTGCCTCCCACGCCACTCTGCCTCCTGAACAATGAAATACATTTGTTTCCAGATCATTGGTTTTCGGTCTACACTCCCTGAATGTAATAGCTGAGTGAGTTAGGAATTGAGCTCAACCCTGCATCTTTTTAAATAAACATTACAAGACAAGACTGATTTCTCAACATAAAAAATGTACTGCCAGTGTACTTGTATTTGGCAACTCATGTTTAGATGTCATATGCTGATGTGGCGGGCTAATGGTCTGATGAATACTTTGTGGTAGGCTTGTCTTAGTTTGTTCAGACACGTGCGAGCATAGCCGCGGGAAGTAGGAGTACTGAGGGTGCTGCATCACCCCCTGAAAAATCTGAATAAAAAAAAGACATATATATATATATATCACAAAAGAAGTGCACTGGGCCTTTACTATTATTAGCAGATTGATATTGATCTCTGTAGTGCAGGAAAAACATTTCTTCAGCATCTCAGCTTTGGCAAAAAAGGTAGTGTAATTAAGAACAGTATCTTTCAGGATTCAATTGTTGGAATTGTAAGAGTTGTTGCCCTGTCAATTTCTCCACAATTGTCATTCTAACGGAATCCAGAAAGAACAAAACCCTGTCCTCAATCATTTACATCAAAAGGTCGAAAGTAATGGGCATAGACACAAAACATCCACAACAAATTAAATATTTTTCTTAATCAAATAACATGGGAAACAACCACTTTTTGTGCAGTATTAATTTACCATCCTTACAAACCAGTTAATGTAAATGTACATTACTGTATTGTACATAGGCTGGTCATCTAGGTTTGTACCTGTAGACTTTCCATCACCATGAGGAAAAACAATGCACAATACAGTAATTAAGTACATTGAGACATCAAGTCTATTCTTTAAAAGTGCCTTCCTCACCATCTTAAATAAGCATGCCCCATTCAAAAGATGTAGAACCAGGAACAGATACAGTGAGGGAAAAAATAATTTGATTGGCAAACGTACAAACTCAGCAGGGAATCAAATACTTTTTTCCCTCGCTGTATAGCCCTTGGTTCACTCCAGACCTGACTGCCCTTGACCAGCACAAAAACATCCTGTGGCGTACTGCATTAGCATCAAATAGCCCCCGTGATATGTAACTTTTCAGGGAAGTTAGGAACCAATATACACAAGCAGTTAGGAAAGCTAAGGCTAGCTTTTTCAAACAGAAATGTGCATCCTGTAGCACAAACTCAAAAAAGTTCTGGGACACTGTAAAGTCCATGGAGAATAAGAGCACCTCCTCCCAGCTGCCCACTGCACTGAGGCTAGGAAACACTGTCACCACCGATAAATCCACGATAATCAAGATATTCAACTGCCCTACACCCCCCACAGCAACTCGCCCAAGCTTCCCCCATTTCTCCTTCACCCAAATCCAGATAGCTGATGTTCTGAAAGAGCTGCAAAATCTGGACCCCTACAAATCAGCCGGGCTAGACAATCTGGACCCTCTCTTTCTAAAATGATCTGCTGAAATTGTTGCAACCCCGATCACCAGCCTGTTCAACCTCTCTTTCGTATCGTCTGAGATCCCCAAAGATTGGAAAGCTACCGCGGTCATCCCCCTCATCAAAGGGGCAGACACTCTAGACCCAAACTGCTACAGACCTGTATCTATCCTATCCTGCCTTTCAAAGGTCTTCGAAAGCCAAGTTAACAAACAGATCACAGACCATTTCGAATTCCACCGTACCTTCTCCGCTATTCAATCTGGCTTCCGAGCTGGTCATGGGTGCACCTCAGCCACGCTCAAGGTCCTAAACGATATCATAACTGCCATCGATAAGAGACAATACTGTGCAGCCGTATTCATCGACCTGGCCAAGGCTTTCGACTCCTCTCAAAACTGCCTCGCCTGGTTCACCAACCACTTCTCTGATAGAGTTCAGTGTGTCAAATCGGAGGGCCTGTTGTCCAGACCTCTGGCAGTCTCTACGGGGGTGCCACAGGGTTCAATTCTCAGGCTGACTCTCTTCTCTGTATATATCAATGATGTCGCTCTTGCTGCTGGTGATTCTCTGATCCCCCTCTACGCAGACGACACCATTCTGTATACTTCTGGCCCTTCTTTGGACACTGTGCTAACTAACCTCCAGACGAGCTTCAATGCCATACAACTCTCCTTCCGTGGCCTCCAGCTGCTCTTAAATGCAAGTAAAGCTAAATGCATGCTCTTCAACTGATCGCTGCCCACACCTGCCCGCCCGTCCAGCATCACTACTCTGGACGGTTCTGACCTAGAATATGTGGACAACTACAAATACCTAGGTGTCTGGTTAGACAGTAAACTCTCCTTCCAGACCCACATTAAGCATCTCCAATCCAAAAATTAAATCTAGAATCGACTTCCTATTTCGCAACAAAGCATCCTTCACTCATGCTACCAAACATACCCTCGTAAAACTGACTATCCTACCGATCCTTGACTTCGGCAATGTCATTTACAAA
>NC_092089.1:26393727-26398727 GCF_045679555.1 Salvelinus alpinus
GCATAATTTTACTTCCGGCGCCGAAAAGAGATGGCCGCCTCGCTTCGCGTTCCTTGGAAAATATGCAGTATTTTGTTTTTTTATGTGTTATTTCTTACATCGGTACCCCAGGTAATCTTAGGTTTCATTACATACAGTCGGGAGGAACTACTGAATATACGATTAACGTCAACTCATCATCGTTCCTACCAGGAATATGACTTTCCCGAAACGGATCCAGTGTTTTGCCTTCCACCCAATACAATGGATCTGATCCCAGCCGGCGACCCTGTGCGACGCCGTAAAAGGGGCAAACGAGGCGGTCTCGTGGTCAGGCTTCGGAGACGGGCACATCGCGCTCCACTCCCTAGCATACTACTCGCCAATGTCCAGTCTCTTGACAATAAGGTTGATGAAATCCGAGCACGGGTAGCATTCCAGAGAGACATCAGGGATTGCAACGTGCTCTGCTTCACGGAAACATGGCTAACTCAAGAGACGCTAACGGAGTCGGTACAGCCAGCTGGTTTCTTCATGCATCGCGCCGACAGAAACAAACATCTTTCTGGTAAGAAGAGGGGCGGGGGGGTATGCCTTATGATTAACGAGACGTGGTGTGATCATCATAACAACACACAGGAACTCAAGTCATTCTGTTCACCTGATCTAGAACTCCTCACAATCAAATGTCGACCGCATTATCTACCAAGGGAATTCTCTTCAATCATAATCACAGCCGTATATATTCCCCCCCAAGCAGACACATCGATGGCCCTGAACGAACTTTATCTGACTCTTTGTAAACTGGAAACCACACACCCTGAGGCTGCATTCATCGTAGCTGGGGATTTTAACAAGGCTAATCTAAAAACAAAACTCCCTAAATTCTATCAGCATATCGATTGTGCTACCAGGGCTGGAAAAACCCTAGATCATTGTTATACTAATTTCCGCGACGCATATAAGGCCCTCCCCCGCCCCCCTTTCGGAAAAGCTGACCACGACTCCATTTTGTTGATTCCAGCCTACAAACAGAAACTAAAACAACAAGCTCCCGCGCTCAGGTCTGTTCAACGCTGGTCCGACCAATCTGAATCCACGCTTCAAGACTGCTTCGATCACGCGGATTGGAATATGTTCCGCATTGCGTCCAACAACAATATTGACGAATATGCTGATTCGGTGAGCGAGTTCATTAGGAAGTGCATTGACGATGTCGTACCCACAGCAACGATTAAAACATTCCCAAACCAGAAACCGTGGATTGACGGCAGCATTCGCGTGAAACTGAAAGCGCGAACCACTGCTTTTAATCATGGCAAGGCGACCGGAAACATGACCGAATACAAACAGTGTAGCTATTCTCTCCGCAAGGCAATCAAACAGGCTAAGTCCCAGTACAGAGACAAAATCGAGTCGCAATTCAACAGCTCAGACACAAGAGGTATGTGGCAGGGTCTACAGTCAATCACGGATTACAAAAAGAAAACCAGCCCCATCGCGGACCAGGATGTCTTGCTCCCAGACAGGCTAAACAACTTTTTTGCCCGCTTTGAGGACAATACAGTGCCACTGACACGGCCCCCTACCAAAACCTGCGGGCTCTCCTTCACTGCAGCCGAGGTGAGTAAAACATTTAAACGTGTTAACCCTCGCAAGGCTGCAGGCCCAGACGGCATTCCCAGCCGCGTCCTCAGAGCATGCGCAGACCAGCTGGCTGGTGTGTTTACGGACATATTCAATCAATCCTTATCCCAGTCTGCTGTTCCCACATGCTTCAAGAGGGCCACCATTGTTCCTGTTCCCAAGAAAGCTAAGGTAACTGAGCTAAACGACTACCGCCCCGTAGCACTCACTTCCGTCATCATGAAGTGCTTTGAGAGACTAGTCAAGGACCATATCACCTCCACCCTACCGGACACCCTAGACCCACTCCAATTTGCTTACCGACCCAATAGGTCCACAGACGACGCAATCGCAACCACACTGCACACTGCCCTAACCCATCTGGACAAGAGGAATACCCATGTGAGAATGCTGTTCATCGATTACAGCTCAGCATTTAACACCATAGTACCCTCCAAACTCGTCATCAAGCTCGAGACCCTGGGTCTCGACCCCGCCCTGTGCAACTGGGTCCTGGACTTCCTGACGGGCCGCCCCCAGGTGGTGAGGGTAGGTAACAACATCTCCACCCCGCTGATCCTCAACACTGGGGCCCCACAAGGGTGCGTTCTGAGCCCTCTCCTGTACTCCCTGTTCACCCACGACTGCGTGGCCATGCACGCCTCCAACTCAATCATCAAGTTTGCGGATGACACTACAGTGGTAGGCTTGATTACCAACAACGACGAGACGGCCTACAGGGAGGAGGTGAGGGCCCTCGGAGTGTGGTGTCAGGAAAATAACCTCACACTCAACGTCAACAAAACAAAGGAGATGATTGTGGACTTCAGGAAACAGCAGAGGGAGCACCCCCCTATCCACATCGACGGGTCAGTAGTGGAGAAGGTGGAAAGTTTTAAGTTCCTCGGTGTACACATCACGGACAAACTGAATTGGTCCACCCACACAGACAGCGTTGTGAAGAAGGCGCAGCAGCGCCTCTTCAACCTCAGGAGGCTGAAGAAATTCGGCTTGTCACCAAAAGCACTCACAAACTTCTACAGATGCACAATCGAGAGCATCCTGTCGGGCTGTATCACCGCCTGGTACGGCAACTGCTCCGCCCACAACCGTAAGGCTCTCCAGAGGGTAGTGAGGTCTGCAGAACGCACCACCGGGGGCAAACTACCTGCCCTCCAGGACACCTACACCACCCGATGTCACAGGAAGGCCATAAAGATCATCAAGGACAACAACCACCCAAGCCACTGCCTGTTCACCCCGCTATCATCCAGAAGGCGAGGTCAGTACAGGTGCATCAAAGCAGGGACCGAGAGACTGAAAAACAGCTTCTATCTCAAGGCCATCAGACTGTTAAACAGCCACCACTAACATTTAGCGGCCGCTGCCAACATACTGACTCAACTCCAGCCACTTTAAAAATGGGAATTGATGGAAATTATGTAAAAATGTACCACTAGCCACTTTAAACAATGCCACTTAATATAATGTTTACATACCCTACATTACCCATCTCATATGTATATACTGTACTCTATATCATCTACTGCATCTTGCCATCTTTATGTAATACATGTACCACTAGCCACTTTAAACTATGCCACTTTATGTTTACATACCCTACAGTACTCATCTCATATGTATATACCGTACTCTATACCATCTACTGCATCTTGCCATGCCGTTCTGTACCACCACTCATTCATATATCTTTATGTACATATTCTTTATCCCTTTACACTTGTGTGTGTGTATAAGGTAGTAGTTGTGGAATTGTTAGGTTAGATTACTTGTTGGTTATTACTGCATTGTCGGAACTAGAAGCACAAGCATTTCGCTACACTCGCATTAACATCTGCTAACCATGTGTATGTGACTAATAAAATTTGATTTGATTTGATTTGAAGTGCATTGGTGATGTTGTACCCACGGTGACTATTAAAACCTTCCCCAACCAGAAACCGTGGATTGATGGCAGCATTCGCGTAAAACTGAAAGCGCGAACCATTTATTTTAATCATGGCAAGGCGACCGGAAACATGACCGAATACAAACAGTGTAGCTAAACCCTCCACAAGGCAATCAAACAAGCTAAGCGTCAATATAGAGACAAAGTAGAGTCGCAATTCAAAGGCTCAGACACGAGACATATGTGGCAGGGTCTACAGTCAATCATGGATGACAAAAAGAAAACCAGCCCCGTCGCGGACACCGACGTCTTGCTCCCAGACAAATTAAACAACTTCTTTGCTCGCTTTGAGGACAATACAGTGTCACTGACATGACCCACTACCAAAACCTGCGGGCTCTCCTTCACCGCAGCCGATGTGAGTAAAACATTTAAACGTGTTAACCCCTGCAAGGCTGCCGGCCCAGATGGCATCCCTAGCCGCGTCCTCAGAGCATGCGCAGACCGGCTCGCTGGTGTGTTTACGGACATATTCAATCAGTCCTTATCCCAGTCTGCTGTTCCCACATGCTTCATTGTTCCTGTTCCCAAGAAAGCTAAGGTAACTGAGTTACATGACTATCGCCCTGTAGCACTCACTTCCGTCATCATGAAGTGCTTTGAGAGACGAGTCAAAGATCATATCACCTCCACCCTACCTGACACCCTAGACCCAGTCCAATTTGCTTACCGCCCAAATAGGTCCACAGACGACACAATCGCAATCACAGCCCTAACCCATCTGGACAAGAGGAATACCTATGTAGGAATGCTGTTCACCCTGGGTCTCGACCCCGCCCTGTGCAACTGGGTCCTGGACTTCCTGTCGGGCCGCCCCCAGGTGGTGAGGGTAGGAAACAACATCTCCACCCCGCTGATCCTCAACACTGGGGTCCCACAAGGGTTTCGTTCTCAGCCCTCTCCTGTACTCCCTGTTCACCCATGACTGCGTGGCCATGCACACCTCCAACTTAATCATCAAGTTTGCAGACAACACTACAATGGTAGGCTTGATTACCAACAACGACGAGATGGCCTACAGGGAGGAGGTGAGGGCCCTCGGAGTGTGGTGTCAGGAAAATAGCCTCATACTCAACGTCAACAAAACAAAGGAGATGATCGTGGACTTCAGGAAACAGCAGATTGAGCACCCCCCTATCCACATCGACGGGACAGTAGTGGAGAAGGTGGAAAGTTTTAACTTCCTCGGCGTACACATCACAGACAAACTGAAATGGTCCACCCACACAGACAGCGTGGTGAAGAAGGCGCAACAGCTCCTCTTCAACCTCAGGAGGCTGAAGAAATTTGGCTTGTCAATAAAAACACACAAACTTTTACAGATGCACAATCGAGAGCATCCTGTCGGGCTGTATCACCGATTGGTACGGCAACTGCTCCACCGACAACCATAAGGCTCTCCAGAGGGTAGTGAGGTCTGCACAAC
>NC_092089.1:26401227-26403494 GCF_045679555.1 Salvelinus alpinus
AGATCCTGGAGGTCATTCAGAAACTCTGCTGTAAGTATATGGAGTGCTCAGAATGCAGTCATACTGGTTATTTTCCTGTCTCAGGAATGTGAGATCCTGGAGGTCATTCAGAAACTCTGCTGTAAGTATATGGAGTGCTCAGAATGCAGTCATACTGGTTATTTTCCTGTCTCAGGAATGTGAGATCCTGGAGGTCACTCAGAAACTCTGCTGTAAGTATATGGAGTGTTCAAAATGCAGTCATACTGGTTATTTTCCTGTCTCAGGAATGTGAGATCCTGGAGGTCATTCAGAAACTCTGCTGTAAGTATATGGAGTGCTCAAAATGCAGTCATACTGGTTATTTTCCCGTCTCAGGAATGTGAGATCCTGGAGGTCATTCAGAAACTCTGCTGTAAGTATATGGAGTGCTCAAAATGCAGTCATACTGGTTATTTTCCTGTCTCAGGAATGTGAGATCCTGGAGGTCATTCAGAAACTCTGCTGTAAGTATATGGAGTGCTCAGAATGCAGTCATACTGGTTATTTTCCTGTCTCAGGAATGTGAGATCCTGGAGGTCATTCAGAAACTCTGCTGTAAGTATATGAGGAGTGCTCAGAATGCAGTCATGCTAGTTATTTTCCAGATGAACATTGTGCTGTGCCGAACATGTTCCTTTAGTGAAACAAAGGTTTACTCAACATAGATTTAGAAGGCGTCTGAGTGAGCCTCGAACTCAGTCACCAACCTCTACTGTTAGAAATGTACCCTGCACTAGTCATCTAAACATGTCTCCTTTATAGATGACTAATGCACAGTTTATCTTCCTGCTAAACAGTTCCTTTGAAGCATCATTTATCCGGGGTTGAGTTTGGCACAAACTTTGTGGAAGAAAGAGATGCAAATGTACACACGCGCAATCACTTAAACACACACGCGCAATCACTTAAACACACACACGCAATCACTTAAACACACACGCGCAATCACTTAAACACACACATGCAATCACTTAAACACACACACGCGCAATCACTTAAACACACACACGCGCAATCACTTAAACACACACACGCGCAATCACTTAAACACACACGCGCAATCACTTAAACACACACGCGCAATCACTTAAACACACAATCACTTAAACACACACGCGCAATCACTTAAAAACACACACACACAATCACTTAAACACACACACACACACAATCACTTAAACACACACACACACAATCACTTAAACACACACACACACATTCACTTAAACACACACACACACAATCACTTAAACACACGCGCAATCACTTAAACACACACGCGCAATCACTTAAACACACACGCGCAATCACTTAAACACACACACGCGCAATCACTTAAACACACACGCGCAATCACTTAAACACACACAATCACTTAAACACACACGCGCAATCACTTAAACAGACACACACAATCACTTAAACACACACACACAATCACTTAAACACACACACACACAATCACTTAAACACACACACGCAATCACTTAAACACACACGCAATCACTTAAACACACACACGCAATCACTTAAACACACACACGCAATCACTTAAACACACACACGCGCGCAATTACTTAAACACACACACACACACACAATCACTTAAACACACACACACACACACAATCACTTAAACACACACACACACACACACAATCACTTAAACACACACACGCGCAATTACTTAAACACACACACGCGCAATCACTTAAACACACACGCGCAATCACTTAAACACACACGCGCAATCACTTAAACACACACGCGCAATCACTTAAACACACACACGCGCAATTACT
This sequence comes from Salvelinus alpinus, assembly GCF_045679555.1. Lineage (NCBI taxonomy): Eukaryota > Metazoa > Chordata > Actinopteri > Salmoniformes > Salmonidae > Salvelinus > Salvelinus alpinus. Next base: position 26,403,051 of record NC_092089.1, read on the forward strand.
TAAACACACACGCGCAATCACTTAAACACACACGCGCAATCACTTAACACACACACGCGCAAGCACTTAAACACACACGCGCAATCACTTAAACACACACACGCAATCACTTAAACACACACGCGCAATCACTTAAACACACACGCGCAATCACTTTTCCAAACACACACGCGCAATCACTTAAACACACACGCGCAATTACTCAAACACACACACACAATCACTTAAACACACACGCGCGCAATTACTTTAAACACACACACACAATCACTTAAACACACATGCGCAATCACTTAAACACACACGCGCAATCACTTAAACACACACGCGCAATCACTTAAACACACACACACAATCACTTAAACACACACACGCGCAATTACTTAAACACACACACACACAATCACTTAAACACACATGCGCAATCACTTAAACACACACGCG